>NW_028222256.1:0-52000 GCF_056783735.1 Eptatretus burgeri
CTACACCTTTACAAACCTCTCACCTGGAACAGACTACAACGTGTCTGTGTCATCTCTCTACCATGAGAGAAAAAGCCAAGCTGCAGTGATACTTGCTACAACGGGTAGGTTACGTGAATACTTGATTGTAAACATGAAAAAGTAAGAAGTTTTTGAATTACTTACACCCTTTAGTGTGGACCTGTGGTGTTGGATTTTTCAGAGAGCGGTTACTGGATCAAGAACTGGCCTTGAATTAAGAAATCATTTTCCATTGGGATAAAATATAGTTTTTAAATGTAAACCATTCAGAGTGAGGACAAAGTGGTCACATGAAGGTTTTGTGAACAATTTGATTTGAATATGTGGAAACGAGAGATAATTTGATGTCACGACATCGACCGATATGACCCAGTCCATGTTAACTCTTTGCTTACTCTAACTTTGACCTCAAACCTCAAGACCAGTAGACCTCAATATCTAATCTGTACATATATATCATGGTACATGTACTGAGTTTAGTTCAAATTCCATCGCTAATGGTATCACATTAACAGGAGTAAAAATGTGTCCCCTGGCACTTGACCTTTTAATGAAAAACCATCTATCATGGATGGATGTATTGATGGAGGTTGACACCCACTTCCACCAAGTTTGATTTAAATATCTTCAGCTGTTTTCAAGTCTCACATTTTTTTCCTGTTATAACTTCTGACCTTTCACATCTCACTGCCAAAATCTAATCAGTTTACCATCACATCAAAATAAACACGCGTTCCAAGTTTGGTGAAAACCCCATCACGGGTTCACAATGTAATGCGGTCACAAATTTTTCATCAAATGGCACCTCTGACATTTGACCTCTTGACCCCATTATCTCATATATTAATGTTTACATCACCACACAAACTTGTGCCAAGTTTCACTAAAATCCCTTCAGATGTTCTTTGGTTGTCATGAAAAAGAAAACCTGTCATGGACGGACTCATGCATGCACATTCAGATGGACGGACAGCCGGATGAACAACCCAAAAACATAACGCCTCCATTGACAAAAAATACCAAGGAATGTCTTGAAGAATTATCTGTGCAAGAGGTCATGCAAAAGGTGTTAGAAATGGCACTTTTGGATGTCAAGACCAGTTTCATAAAGTGGTTGTTGTGATGGTATTGAAAGTATTGCTCAAGGACAACAAAGACCACAACTACTTGTTAATGTGAACTCCTTCTTTTCCTTCTTTCTTTTTCCTTCACAGATCCATCGCCTCCTCTCCAACTCCGTGTTGCAAGGCAAAACTCAACAACTCTCTCCATCTCCTGGACAAGCCCTGAAGATACAAACAAAGATCATTATGAATATAAAGTGTTGTTGTCCAAGAACATGGAATTGGGAACAAATATAACAATAGGGCAAACAAACTACACCTTTACAAACCTCTCACCTGGAACAGACTACAAGGTGTCTGTGTCATCACTCCACCATGAGAGAAAAAGCCAAGCTGCAGTGATACTTGCTACAACGGGTAGGTTACGTGAATACTTGATTGTAAACATGAAAAAGTAAGAAGTTTTGAAATGACTTACACCCTTTAGTGTGGACCTGTGGTGTTGGATTTTTCAGAGAGCGGTTACTGGATCAAGAACTGGCCTTGAATGAAGAAATTATTTTCCATTGGAATAAAATATCGTTTTTAAATGTAAACCATTCAGAGTGAGGACAAAGTGGTCACATGAAGGTTTTGTGAGCAATTTGATTTGAATATGTGGAAACGAGAGATAATTTGATGTCACGACTTCGACCGATATGACCCAGTCCATGTTAACTCTTTGCTTACTCTAACTTTGACCTCAAACCTCAAGACCAGTAGACCTCAATATCTAATCTGTACATATATATCATGGTACAGGTACTGAGTTTAGTTCAAATTCCATCGCTTATGGTATCACATTAACAGGAGTTAAAATGTGTCCGCTGACACTTGAACTTTTAATGAAAAACCATCTATCATGGATGGATGTATTGATGGAGGTTGACACCCACTTCCACCAAGTTTGATTGAAATATCTTCAGCTGTTTTCAAGTATGACATTGTTTTCCTGTTATAACCTCTGACCTTTCACATCTCACTGCCAAAATCTAATCAGTTTACCATCACATCAAAATAAACACGCGTTCCAAGTTTGTGAAAACCCCATCACGGGTTCACAATGAAATGCGGTCACAAGTTTTTCATCAAATGGGACCTCTGACATTTGACCTCTTGACCCCATTATCTCATAAATTAATGTTTACATCACCACACAAACTTGTGCCAAGTTTCACTAAAATCCCTTCAGATGTTCTTTGGTTGTCATGAAAAAGAAAACCTGTCATGGACGGATTCATGCATGCACGTTCAGATGGATGGACAGACAGATGAACAACCCAAAAACATAACTCCTCCATTGACAAAAACTATCAAGGAATGTCTTGAAGAATTATCTGTGCAAGAGGTCATGCAAAAGGTGTTAGAAATGGCACTTTTGCATGTCAAGACCAGTTTCATAAAGTGGTTGTTGTGATGGTATTGAAAGTATTGCTCAAGGACAACAAAGACCACAACTACTTGTTAATGTGAACTCCTTCTTTTCCTTCTTTCTTTTTCCTTCACAGATCCATCGCCTCCTCTCCAACTCCGTGTTGCAAGGCAAAACTCAACAACTCTCTCCATCTCCTGGACAAGCCCTGAAGATACAAACAAAGATCATTATGAATATAAAGTGTTGTTGTCCAAGAACATGGAATTGGGAACAAATATAACAATAGGGCAAACAAACTACACCTTTACAAACCTCTCACCTGGAACAGACTACAAGGTGTCTGTGTCATCACTCCACCATGAGAGAAAAAGCCAAGCTGCAGTGATACTTGCTACAACGGGTAGGTTACGTGAATACTTGATTGTAAACATGAAAAAGTAAGAAGTTTTGAAATGACTTACACCCTTTAGTGTGGACCTGTGGTGTTGGATTTTTCAGAGAGCGGTTACTGGATCAAGAACTGGCCTTGAATTAAGAAATTATTTTCCATTGGAATAAAATATCGTTTTTAAATGTAAACCATTCAGAGTGAGGACAAAGTGGTCACATGAAGGTTTTGTGAGCAATTTGATTTGAATATGTGGAAACGAGAGATAATTTGATGTCACGACTTCGACCGATATGACCCAGTCCATGTTAACTCTTTGCTTACTCTAACTTTGACCTCAAACCTCAAGACCAGTAGACCTCAATATCTAATCTGTACATATATATCATGGTACAGGTACTGAGTTTAGTTCAAATTCCATCGCTTATGGTATCACATTAACAGGAGTTAAAATGTGTCCCCTGACACTTGAACTTTTAATGAAAAACCATCTATCATGGATGGATGTATTGATGGAGGTTGACACCCACTTCCACCAAGTTTGATTGAAATATCTTCAGCTGTTTTCAAGTATGACATTGTTTTCCTGTTATAACCTCTGACCTTTCACATCTCACTGCCAAAATCTAATCAGTTTACCATCACATCAAAATAAACACGCGTTCCAAGTTTGTGAAAACCCCATCACGGGTTCACAATGAAATGCGGTCACAAGTTTTTCATCAAATGGGACCTCTGACATTTGACCTCTTGACCCCATTATCTCATAAATTAATGTTTACATCACCACACAAACTTGTGCCAAGTTTCACTAAAATCCCTTCAGATGTTCTTTGGTTGTCATGAAAAAGAAAACCTGTCATGGACGGATTCATGCATGCACGTTCAGATGGACGGACAGACAGATGAACAACCCAAAAACATAACTCCTCCATTGACAAAAACTACCAAGGAATGTCTTGAAGAATTATCTGTGCAAGAGGTCATGCAAAAGGTGTTAGAAATGGCACTTTTGGATGTCAAGACCAGTTTCATAAAGTGGTTGTTGTGATGGTATTGAAAGTATTGCTCAAGGACAACAAAGACCACAACTACTTGTTAATGTGAACTCCTTCTTTTCCTTCTTTCTTTTTCCTTCACAGATCCATCGCCTCCTCTCCAACTCCGTGTTGCAAGGCAAAACTCAACAACTCTCTCCATCTCCTGGACAAGCCCTGAAGATACAAACAAAGATCATTATGAATATAAAGTGTTGTTGTCCAAGAACATGGAATTGGGAACAAATATAACAATAGGGCAAACAAACTACACCTTTACAAACCTCTCACCTGGAACAGACTACAACGTGTCTGTGTCATCTCTCTACCATGAGAGAAAAAGCCAAGCTGCAGTGATACTTGCTACAACGGGTAGGTTACGTGAATACTTGATTGTAAACATGAAAAAGTAATAAGTTTTTAAATGACTTACACCCTTTAGTGTGGACCTGTGGTGTTGGATTTTTCAGAGAGCGGTTACTGGATCAAGAACTGGCCTTGAATTAAGAAATTATTTTCCATTGGAATAAAATATCGTTTTTAAATGTAAACCATTCAGAGTGAGGACAAAGTGGTCACATGAAGGTTTTGTGAGCAATTTGATTTGAATATTTGGAAACGAGAGATAATTTGATGTCACAACTTCGACCGATATGACCCAGTCCATGTTAACTCTTTGCTTACTCTAACTTTGACCTCAAACCTCAAGACCAGTAGACCTCAATATCTAATCTGTACATATATATCATGGTACAGGTACTGAGTTTAGTTCAAATTCCATTGCTAATGGTATCACATTAACAGGAGTTAAAATGTGTCCCCTGACACTTGACCTTTTAATGAAAAACCATCTATCATGGATGGATGTATTGATGGAGGTTGACACCCACTTCCACCAAGTTTGATTGAAATATCTTCAGCTGTTTTCAAGTATGACATTGTTTTCCTGTTATAACCTCTGACCTTTCACATCTCACTGCCAAAATCTAATCAGTTTACCATCACATCAAAATAAACACGCGTTCCAAGTTTGATGAAAACCCCATCACGGGTTCACAATGAAATGCGGTCACAAATATTTCATCAAATGGGACCTCTGACATTTGACCTCTTGACCCCATTATCTCATAAATTAATGTTTACATCACCACACAAACTTTTGTGCCAAGTTTCACTAAAATCCCTTCAGTTGTTCTTTGGTTGTCATGAAAAAGAAAACCTGTCATGGACGGATTCATGCATGCACGTTCAGATGGACGGACAGACAGATGAACAACCCAAAAACATAACTCCTCCATTGACAAAAACTACCAAGGAATGTCTTGAAGAATTATCTGTGCAAGAGGTCATGCAAAAGGTGTTAGAAATGGCACTTTTGGATGTCAAGACCAGTTTCATAAAGTGGTTGTTGTGATGGTATTGAAAGTATTGCTCAAGGACAACAAAGACCACAACTACTTGTTAATGTGAACTCCTTCTTTTCCTTCTTTCTTTTTCCTTCACAGATCCATCGCCTCCTCTCCAACTCCGTGTTGCAAGGCAAAACTCAACAACTCTCTCCATCTCCTGGACAAGCCCTGAAGATACAAACAAAGATCATTATGAATATAAAGTGTTGTTGTCCAAGAACATGGAATTGGGAACAAATATAACAATAGGGCAAACAAACTACACCTTTACAAACCTCTCACCTGGAACAGACTACAACGTGTCTGTGTCATCTCTCTACCATGAGAGAAAAAGCCAAGCTGCAGTGATACTTGCTACAACGGGTAGGTTACGTGAATACTTGATTGTAAACATGAAAAAGTAAGAAGTTTTAAAATTACTTCCACCCTTTAGTGTGGACCTGTGGTGTTGGATTTTTCAGAGAGCGGTTACTGGATCAAGAACTGGCCTTGAATTAAGAAATCATTTTCCATTGGGATAAAATATAGTTTTTAAATGTAAACCATTCAGAGTGAGGACAAAGTGGTCACATGAAGGTTTTGTGAAGAATTTGATTTGAATATGTGGAAACGAGAGATAATTTGATGTCACGACATCGACCGATATGACCCAGTCCATGTTAACTCTTTGCTTACTCTAACTTTGACCTCAAACCTCAAGACCAGTCGACGTCAATATCTAATCTGTACATATATATCATGGTACATGTACTGAGTTTAGTTCAAATTCCATCGCTAATGGTATCACATTAACAGGAGTAAAAATGTGTCCCCTGGCACTTGACCTTTTAATGAAAAACCATCTATCATGGATGGATGTATTGATGGAGGTTGACACCCACTTCCACCAAGTTTGATTTCAATATCTTCAGCTGTTTTCAAGTCTCACATTTTTTTCCTGTTATAACTTCTGACCTTTCCATCTCACTGCCAAAATCTAATCAGTTTACCATCACATCAAAATAAACACGCGTTCCAAGTTTGGTGAAAACCCCATCACGGGTTCACAATGTAATGCGGTCACAAATTTTTCATCAAATGGCACCTCTCACATTTGACCTCTTGACCCCATTATCTCATATTAATGTTTACATCACCACACAAACTTGTGCCAAGTTTCACTAAAATCCCTTCAGATGTTCTTTGGTTGTCACGAAAAAGAAAACCTATCATGGACGGACTCATGCATGCATGTTCAGATGGATGGACAGCCGGATGAACAACCCAAAAACATAACGCCTCCATTGACAAAAAATACCAAGGAATGTCTTGAAGAATTATCTGTGCAAGAGGTCATGCAAAAGGTGTTAGAAATGGCACTTTTGGATGTCAAGACCAGTTTCATAAAGTGGTTGTTGTGATGGTATTGAAAGTATTGCTCAAGGACAACAAAGACCACAACTACTTGTTAATGTGAACTCCTTTTCCTTCTTTCTTTTTCCTTCACAGATCCATCGCCTCCTCTCCAACTCCGTGTTGCAATGCAAAACTCAACTACTCTCTCCATCTCCTGGACAAGCCCTGAAGATACAAACAAAGACCATTATGAATATAAAGTGTTGTTGTCCAAGAACATGGAATTGGGAACAAATATAACAATAGGGCAAACAAACTACACCTTTACAATCCTCTCACCTGGAACAGACTACAACGTGTCTGTGTCATCACTCTACCATGAGAGAAAAAGCCAAGCTGCAGTGATACTTGCTACAACGGGTAGGTTACGTGAATACTTGATTGTAAACATGAAAAAGTAAGAAGTTTTTAAATGACTTACACCCTTTAGTGTGGACCTGTGGTGTTGGATTTTTCAGAGAGCGGTTACTGGATCAAGAACTGGCCTTGAATTAAGAAATTATTTTCCATTGGAATAAAATATCGTTTTTAAATGTAAACCATTCAGAGTGAGGACAAAGTGGTCACATGAAGGTTTTGTGAGCAATTTGATTTGAATATTTGGAAACGAGAGATAATTTGATGTCACGACTTCGACCGATATGACCCAGTCCATGTTAACTCTTTGCTTACTCTAACTTTGACCTCAAACCTCAAGACCAGTAGACCTCAATATCTAATCTGTACATATATATCATGGTACAGGTACTGAGTTTAGTTCAAATTCCATTGCTAATGGTATCACATTAACAGGAGTTAAAATGTGTCCCCTGACACTTGACCTTTTAATGAAAAACCATCTATCATGGATGGATGTATTGATGGAGGTTGACACCCACTTCCACCAAGTTTGATTGAAATATCTTCAGCTGTTTTCAAGTATGACATTGTTTTCCTGTTATAACCTCTGACCTTTCACATCTCACTGCCAAAATCTAATCAGTTTACCATCACATCAAAATAAACACGCGTTCCAAGTTTGATGAAAACCCCATCACGGGTTCACAATGAAATGCGGTCACAAATATTTCATCAAATGGGACCTCTGACATTTGACCTCTTGACCCCATTATCTCATAAATTAATGTTTACATCACCACACAAACTTTTGTGCCAAGTTTCACTAAAATCCCTTCAGATGTTCTTTGGTTGTCATGAAAAAGAAAACCTGTCATGGACGGATTCATGCATGCACGTTCAGATGGACGGACAGACAGATGAACAACCCAAAAACATAACTCCTCCATTGACAAAAACTACCAAGGAATGTCTTGAAGAATTATCTGTGCAAGAGGTCATGCAAAAGGTGTTAGAAATGGCACTTTTGGATGTCAAGACCAGTTTCATAAAGTGGTTGTTGTGATGGTATTGAAAGTATTGCTCAAGGACAACAAAGACCACAACTACTTGTTAATGTGAACTCCTTCTTTTCCTTCTTTCTTTTTCCTTCACAGATCCATCGCCTCCTCTCCAACTCCGTGTTGCAAGGCAAAACTCAACAACTCTCTCCATCTCCTGGACAAGCCCTGAAGATACAAACAAAGATCATTATGAATATAAAGTGTTGTTGTCCAAGAACATGGAATTGGGAACAAATATAACAATAGGGCAAACAAACTACACCTTTACAAACCTCTCACCTGGAACAGACTACAACGTGTCTGTGTCATCACTCTACCATGAGAGAAAAAGCCAAGCTGCAGTGATACTTGCTACAACGGGTAGGTTACGTGAATACTTGATTGTAAACATGAAAAAGTAAGAAGTTTTAAAATTACTTCCACCCTTTAGTGTGGACCTGTGGTGTTGGATTTTTCAGAGAGCGGTTACTGGATCAAGAACTGGCCTTGAATTAAGAAATCATTTTCCATTGGGATAAAATATAGTTTTTAAATGTAAACCATTCAGAGTGAGGACAAAGTGGTCACATGAAGGTTTTGTGAACAATTTGATTTGAATATGTGGAAACGAGAGATAATTTGATGTCACGACATCGACCGATATGCCTCCGTCCACATTAACTCTTTGCTTACTCTAACTTTGACCTCAAACCTCAAGACCAGTCGACGTCAATATCTAATCTGTACATATATATCATGGTACATGTACTGAGTTTAGTTCAAATTCCATCGCTAATGGTATCACATTAACAGGAGTAAAAATGTGTCCCCTGGCACTTGACCTTTTAATGAAAAACCATCTATCATGGATGGATGTATTGATGGAGGTTGACACCCACTTCCACCAAGTTTGATTTAAATATCTTCAGCTGTTTTCAAGTCTCACATTTTTTTCCTGTTATAATTTCTGACCTTTCACATCTCACTGCCAAAATCTAATCAGTTTACCATCACATCAAAATAAACACGCGTTCCAAGTTTGGTGAAAACCCCATCACGGGTTCACAATGTAATGCGGTCACAAATTTTTCATCAAATGGCACCTCTCACATTTGACCTCTTGACCCCATTATCTCATATTAATGTTTATATCACCACACAAACTTGTGCCAAGTTTCACTAAAATCCCTTCAGATGTTCTTTGGTTGTCACGAAAAAGAAAACCTGTCATGGACGGACTCATGCATGCATGTTCAGATGGACGGACAGCCGGATGAACAACCCAAAAACATAACGCCTCCGTTGACAAAAAATACCAAGGAATGTCTTGAAGAATTATCTGTGCAAGAGGTCATGCAAAAGGTGTTAGAAATGGCACTTTTGGATGTCAAGACCAGTTTCATAAAGTGGTTGTTGTGATGGTATTGAAAGTATTGCTCAACAACAACAAAGACCACAACTACTTGTTAATGTGAACTCCTTCTTTTCCTTCTTTCTTTTTCCTTCACAGATCCATCGCCTCCTCTCCAACTCCGTGTTGCAAGGCAAAACTCAACAACTCTCTCCATCTCCTGGACAAGCCCTGAAGATACAAACAAAGATCATTATGAATATAAAGTGTTGTTGTCCAAGAACATGGAATTGGGAACAAATATAACAATAGGGCAAACAAACTACACCTTTACAAACCTCTCACCTGGAACAGACTACAACGTGTCTGTGTCATCACTCTACCATGAGAGAAAAAGCCAAGCTGCAGTGATACTTGCTACAACGGGTAGGTTACGTGAATACTTGATTGTAAACATGAAAAAGTAAGAAGTTTTGAAATGACTTACACCCTTTAGTGTGGACCTGTGGTGTTGGATTTTTCAGAGAGCGGTTACTGGATCAAGAACTGGCCTTGAATTAAGAAATCATTTTCCATTAGGATAAAATATAGTTTTTAAATGTAAACCATTCAGAGTGAGGACAAAGTGGTCACATGAAGGTTTTGTGAGCAATTTGATTTGAATATGTGGAAACGAGAGATAATTTGATGTCACGACTTCGACCGATATGACCCAGTCCATGTTAACTCTTTGCTTACTCGAACTTTGACCTCAAACCTCAAGACCAGTAGACCTCAATATCTAATCTGTACATATATATCATGGTACATGTACTGAGTTTAGTTCAAATTCCATCGCTAATGGTATCACATTAACAGGAGTTAAAATGTGTCCCCTGGCACTTGACCTTTTAATGAAAAACCATCTATCATGGATGGATGTATTGATGGAGGTTGACACCCACTTCCACCAAGTTTGATTGAAATATCTTCAGCTGTTTTCAAGTCTCACATGTTTTTCCTGTTATAACTTCTGACCTTTCACATCTCACTGCCAAAATCTAAACAGTTTACCATCACATCAAAATAAACACGCGTTCCAAGTTTGATGAAAACCCCATCACGGGTTCACAATGTAATGCGGTCACAAATTTTTCATCAAATGGCACCTCTCACATTTGACCTCTTGACCCCATTATCTCATATTAATGTTTACATCACCACACAAACTTGTGCCAAGTTTCACTAAAATCCCTTCAGATGTTCTTTGGTGGTCACGAAAAAGAAAACCTGTCATGGACGGACTCATGCATGCATGTTCAGATGGACGGACAGCCGGATGAACAACCCAAAAACATAACGCCTCCGTTGACAAAAAATACCAAGGAATGTCTTGAAGAATTATCTGTGCAAGAGGTCATGCAAAAGGTGTTAGAAATGGCACTTTTGGATGTCAAGACCAGTTTCATAAAGTGGTTGTTGTGATGGTATTGAAAGTATTGCTCAAGGACAACAAAGACCACAACTACTTGTTAATGTGAACTCCTTTTCCTTCTTTCTTTTTCCTTCACAGATCCATCGCCTCCTCTCCAACTCCGTGTTGCAATGCAAAACTCAACAACTCTCTCCATCTCCTGGACAAGCCCTGAAGATACAAACAAAGACCATTATGAATATAAAGTGTTGTTGTCCAAGAACATGGAATTGGGAACAAATATAACAATAGGGCAAACAAACTACACCTTTACAAACCTCTCACCTGGAACAGACTACAAGGTGTCTGTGTCATCACTCTACCATGAGAGAAAAAGCCAAGCTGCAGTGATACTTGCTACAACGGGTAGGTTACGTGAATACTTGATTGTAAACATGAAAAAGTAAGAAGTTTTGAAATGACTTACACCCTTTAGTGTGGACGTGTGGTGTTGGATTTTTCAGAGAGCAGTTACTGGATCAAGAACTGGCCTTGAATTAAGAAATCATTTTCCATTGGAATAAAATATCGTTTTTAAATATAAACCATTCAGAGTGAGGACAAAGTGGTCACATGAAGGTTTTGTGAGCAATTTGATTTGAATATGTGGAAACGAGAGATAATTTGATGTCACGACTTCGACCGATATGACCCAGTCCATGTTTACTCTTTGATTACTCTAACTTTGACCTCAAACCTCAAGACCAGTAGACCTCAATATCTAATCTGTACATATATATATCATGGTACAGGTACTGAGTTTAGTTCAAATTCCATCGCTAATGGTATCACATTAACAGGAGTTAAAATGTGTCCCCTGGCACTTGACCTTTTAATGAAAAACCATCTATTATGGATGGATGTATTGATGGAGGTTGACACCCACTTCCACCAAGTTTGATTTAAATATCTTCAGCTGTTTTCAATTATCACATTTTTTTCCTGTTATAACTTCTGACCTTTCACATCTCACTGCCAAAATCTAAACAGTTTACCATCACATCAAAATAAACACGCGTTCCAAGTTTGGTGAAAACCCCATCACGGGTTCACAATGTAATGCGGTCACAAATTTTTAATCAAATGGGACCTCTGACATTTGACCTCTTGACTCCATTATCTCATAAATTAATGTTTACATCACCGCACAAACTTGTGCCAAGTTTCACTAAAATCCCTTCAGATGTTCTTTGGTTGTCACGAAAAAGAAAACCTGTCATGGACGGACTCATTCATGCACGTTCAGATGGACGGACAGCCGGATGAACAACCCAAAAACATAACTCCTCCATTGACAAAAACTACCAAGGAATGTCTTGAAGAATTATCTGTGCAAGAGGTCATGCAAAAGGTGTTAGAAATGGCACTTTTGGATGTCAAGACCAGTTTCATAAAGTGGTTGTTGTGATGGTATTGAAAGTATTGCTCAAGGACAACAACGACCACAACTACTTGTTAATGTGAACTCCTTTTCCTTCTTTCTTTTTCCTTCACAGATCCATCGCCTCCTCTCCAACTCCGTGTTGCAATGCAAAACTCAACAACTCTCTCCATCTCCTGGACAAGCCCTGAAGATACAAACAAAGACCATTATGAATATAAAGTGTTGTTGTCCAAGAACATGGAATTGGGAACAAATATAACAATAGGGCAAACAAACTATACCTTTACAAACCTCTCACCTGGAACAGACTACAAGGTGTCTGTGTCATCACTCTACCATGAGAGAAAAAGCCAAGCTGCAGTGATACTTGCTACAACGGGTAGGTTACGTGAATACTTGATTGTAAACATGAAAAAGTAAGAAGTTTTGAAATGACTTACACCCTTTAGTGTGGACGTGTGGTGTTGGATTTTTCAGAGAGCGGTTACTGGATCAAGAACTGGCCTTGAATTAAGAAATCATTTTCCATTGGAATAAAATATCGTTTTTAAATGTAAACCATTCAGAGTGAGGACAAAGTGGTCACATGAAGGTTTTGTGAGCAATTTGATTTGAATATGTGGAAACGAGAGATAATTTGATGTCACGACTTCGACCGATATGACCCAGTCCATGTTAACTCTTTGATTACTCTAACTTTGACCTCAAACCTCAAGACCAGTCGACCTCAATATCTAATCTGTACATATATATCATGGTACATGTACTGAGTTTAGTTCAAATTCCATCGCTAATGGTATCACATTAACAGGAGTAAAAATGTGTCCCCTGGCACTTGACCTTTTAATGAAAAACCATCTATCATGGATGGATGTATTGATGGAGGTTGACACCCACTTCCACCAAGTTTGATTTAAATATCTTCAGCTGTTTTCAAGTCTCACATTTTTTTCCTGTTATAATTTCTGACCTTTCACATCTCACTGCGAAAATCTAATCAGTTTACCATCACATCAAAATAAACACGCGTTCCAAGTTTGGTGAAAACCCCATCACGGGTTCACAATGTAATGCGGTCACAAATTTTTCATCAAATGGCACCTCTCACATTTGAGCTCTTGACCCCATTATCTCATATTAATGTTTACATCACCACACAAACTTGTGCCAAGTTTCACTAAAATCCCTTCAGATGTTCTTTGGTTGTCACGAAAAAGAAAACCTGTCATGGACGGACTCATGCATGCATGTTCAGATGGACGGACAGCCGGATGAACAACCCAAAAACATAACGCCTCCGTTGACAAAAAATACCAAGGAATGTCTTGAAGAATTATCTGTGCAAGAGGTCATGCAAAAGGTGTTAGAAATGGCACTTTTGGATGTCAAGACCAGTTTCATAAAGTGGTTGTTGTGATGGTATTGAAAGTATTGCTCAAGGACAACAAAGACCACAACTACTTGTTAATGTGAACTCCTTTTCCTTCTTTCTTTTTCCTTCACAGATCCATCGCCTCCTCTCCAACTCCGTGTTGCAATGCAAAACTCAACAACTCTCTCCATCTCCTGGACAAGCCCTGAAGATACAAACAAAGACCATTATGAATATAAAGTGTTGTTGTCCAAGAACATGGAATTGGGAACAAATATAACAATAGGGCAAACAAACTACACCTTTACAAACCTCTCACCTGGAACAGACTACAAGGTGTCTGTGTCATCACTCTACCATGAGAGAAAAAGCCAAGCTGCAGTGATACTTGCTACAACGGGTAGGTTACGTGAATACCTGATTGTAAACATGAAAAAGTAAGAAGTTTTGAAATGACTTACACCCATTAGTGTGGACGTGTGGTGTTGGATTTTTCAGAGAGCAGTTACTGGATCAAGAACTGGCCTTGAATTAAGAAATCATTTTCCATTGGAATAAAATATCGTTTTTAAATATAAACCATTCAGAGTGAGGACAAAGTGGTCACATGAAGGTTTTGTGAGCAATTTGATTTGAATATGTGGAAACGAGAGATAATTTGATGTCACGACTTCGACCGATATGACCCAGTCCATGTTAACTCTTTGATTACTCTAACTTTGACCTCAAACCTCAAGACCAGTAGACCTCAATATCTAATCTGTACATATATATATCATGGTACAGGTACTGAGTTTAGTTCAAATTCCATCGCTAATGGTATCACATTAACAGGAGTTAAAATGTGTCCCCTGGCACTTGACCTTTTAATGAAAAACCATCTATTATGGATGGATGTATTGATGGAGGTTGACACCCACTTCCACCAAGTTTGATTTAAATATCTTCAGCTGTTTTCAAGTATCACATTTTTTTCCTGTTATAACTTCTGACCTTTCACATCTCACTGCCAAAATCTAAACAGTTTACCATCACATCAAAATAAACACGCGTTCCAAGTTTGGTGAAAACCCCATCACGGGTTCACAATGTAATGCGGTCACAAATTTTTAATCAAATGGGACCTCTGACATTTGACCTCTTGACTCCATTATCTCATAAATTAATGTTTACATCACCGCACAAACTTGTGCCAAGTTTCACTAAAATCCCTTCAGATGTTCTTTGGTTGTCACGAAAAAGAAAACCTGTCATGGACGGACTCATGCATGCACGTTCAGATGGACGGACAGCCGGATGAACAACCCAAAAACATAACTCCTCCATTGACAAAAACTACCAAGGAATGTCTTGAAGAATTATCTGTGCAAGAGGTCATGCAAAAGGTGTTAGAAATGGCACTTTTGGATGTCAAGACCAGTTTCATAAAGTGGTTGTTGTGATGGTATTGAAAGTATTGCTCAAGGACAACAACGACCACAACTACTTGTTAATGTGAACTCCTTTTCCTTCTTTCTTTTTCCTTCACAGATCCATCGCCTCCTCTCCAACTCCGTGTTGCAATGCAAAACTCAACAACTCTCTCCATCTCCTGGACAAGCCCTGAAGATACAAACAAAGACCATTATGAATATAAAGTGTTGTTGTCCAAGAACATGGAATTGGGAACAAATATAACAATAGGGCAAACAAACTATACCTTTACAAACCTCTCACCTGGAACAGACTACAAGGTGTCTGTGTCATCACTCTACCATGAGAGAAAAAGCCAAGCTGCAGTGATACTTGCTACAACGGGTAGGTTACGTGAATACTTGATTGTAAACATGAAAAAGTAAGAAGTTTTGAAATGACTTACACCCTTTAGTGTGGACGTGTGGTGTTGGATTTTTCAGAGAGCGGTTACTGGATCAAGAACTGGCCTTGAATTAAGAAATCATTTTCCATTGGAATAAAATATCGTTTTTAAATGTAAACCATTCAGAGTGAGGACAAAGTGGTCACATGAAGGTTTTGTGGGCAATTTGATTTGAATATGTGGAAACGAGAGATAATTTGATGTCACGACTTCGACCGATATGACCCAGTCCATGTTAACTCTTTGATTACTCTAACTTTGACCTCAAACCTCAAGACCAGTCGACCTCAATATCTAATCTGTACATATATATCATGGTACATGTACTGAGTTTAGTTCAAATTCCATCGCTAATGGTATCACATTAACAGGAGTTAAAATGTGTCCCCTGGCACTTGACCTTTTAATGAAAAACCATCTATCATGGATGGATGTATTGATGGAGGTTGACACCCACTTCCACCAAGTTTGATTTAAATATCTTCAGCTGTTTTCAAGTCTCACATTTTTTTCCTGTTATAATTTCTGACCTTTCACATCTCACTGCGAAAATCTAATCAGTTTACCATCACATCAAAATAAACGCGCGTTCCAAGTTTGGTGAAAACCCCATCACGGGTTCACAATGTAATGCGGTCACAAATTTTTCATCAAATGGCACCTCTCACATTTGAGCTCTTGACCCCATTATCTCATATTAATGTTTACATCACCACACAAACTTGTGCCAAGTTTCACTAAAATCCCTTCAGATGTTCTTTGGTTGTCACGAAAAAGAAAACCTGTCATGGACGGACTCATGCATGCATGTTCAGATGGACGGACAGCCGGATGAACAACCCAAAAACATAACGCCTCCGTTGACAAAAAATACCAAGGAATGTCTTGAAGAATTATCTGTGCAAGAGGTCATGCAAAAGGTGTTAGAAATGGCACTTTTGGATGTCAAGACCAGTTTCATAAAGTGGTTGTTGTGATGGTATTGAAAGTATTGCTCAAGGACAACAAAGACCACAACTACTTGTTAATGTGAACTCCTTTTCCTTCTTTCTTTTTCCTTCACAGATCCATCGCCTCCTCTCCAACTCCGTGTTGCAATGCAAAACTCAACAACTCTCTCCATCTCCTGGACAAGCCCTGAAGATACAAACAAAGACCATTATGAATATAAAGTGTTGTTGTCCAAGAACATGGAATTGGGAACAAATATAACAATAGGGCAAACAAACTACACCTTTACAAACCTCTCACCTGGAACAGACTACAAGGTGTCTGTGTCATCACTCTACCATGAGAGAAAAAGCCAAGCTGCAGTGATACTTGCTACAACGGGTAGGTTACGTGAATACCTGATTGTAAACATGAAAAAGTAAGAAGTTTTGAAATGACTTACACCCATTAGTGTGGACGTGTGGTGTTGGATTTTTCAGAGAGCAGTTACTGGATCAAGAACTGGCCTTGAATTAAGAAATCATTTTCCATTGGAATAAAATATCGTTTTTAAATATAAACCATTCAGAGTGAGGACAAAGTGGTCACATGAAGGTTTTGTGAGCAATTTGATTTGAATATGTGGAAACGAGAGATAATTTGATGTCACGACTTCGACCGATATGACCCAGTCCATGTTAACTCTTTGATTACTCTAACTTTGACCTCAAACCTCAAGACCAGTAGACCTCAATATCTAATCTGTACATATATATCATGGTACATGTACTGAGTTTAGTTCAAATTCCATCGCTAATGGTATCACATTAACAGGAGTTAAAATGTGTCCCCTGACACTTGACCTTTTAATGAAAAACCATCTATCATGGATGGATGTATTGATGGAGGTTGACACCCGCTTCCACCAAGTTTGATTGAAATATCTTCAGCTGTTTTCAAGTATGACATTGTTTTCCTGTTATAACTTCTGACCTTTCACATCTCACTGCCAAAATCTAAACAGTTTACCATCACATCAAAATAAACACGCGTTCCAAGTTTGATGAAAACCCCATCACGGGTTCACAATGTAATGCGGTCACAAATTTTTCATCAAATGGCACCTCTCACATTTGACCTCTTGACCCCATTATCTCATATTAATGTTTACATCACCACACAAACTTGTGCCAAGTTTCACTAAAATCCCTTCAGATGTTCTTTGGTTGTCATGAAAAAGAAAACCTGTCATGGACGGATTCATGCATGCACGTTCAGATGGACGGACAGACGGATGAACAACCCAAAAACATAACTCCTCCATTGACAAAAACTACCAAGGAATGTCTTGAAGAATTATCTGTGCAAGAGGTCATGCAAAAGGTGTTAGAAATGGCACTTTTGGATGTCAAGACCAGTTTCATAAAGTGGTTGTTGTGATGGTATTGAAAGTATTGCTCAAGGACAACAAAGACCACAACTACTTGTTAATGTGAACTCCTTCTTTTCCTTCTTTCTTTTTCCTTCACAGATCCATCGCCTCCTCTCCAACTCCGTGTTGCAATGCAAAACTCAACAACTCTCTCCATCTCCTGGACAAGCCCTGAAGATACAAACAAAGACCATTATGAATATAAAGTGTTGTTGTCCAAGAACATGGAATTGGGAACAAATATAACAATAGGGCAAACAAACTACACCTTTACAAACCTCTCACCTGGAACAGACGACAAGGTGTCTGTGTCATCACTCTACCATGAGAGAAAAAGCCAAGCTGCAGTGATACTTGCTACAACGGGTAGGTTACGTGAATACTTGATTGTAAACATGAAAAAGTAAGAAGTTTTTAAATGACTTACACCCTTTAGTGTGGACGTGTGGTGTTGGATTTTTCAGAGAGCGGTTACTGGATCAAGAACTGGCCTTGAATTAAGAAATCATTTTCCATTGGAATAAAATATCGTTTTTAAATGTAAACCATTCAGAGTGAGGACAAAGTGGTCACATGAAGGTTTTGTGAGCAATTTGATTTGAATATGTGGAAACGAGAGATAATTTGATGTCACGACTTCGACTGATATGACCCAGTCCATGTTAACTCTTTGATTACTCTAACTTTGACCTCAAACCTCAAGACCAGTCGACGTCAATATCTAATCTGTACATATATATCATGGTACAGGTACTGAGTTTAGTTCAAATTCCATCGCTAATGGTATCACATTAACAGGAGTTAAAATGTGTCCCCTGACACTTGACCTTTTAATGAAAAACCATCTATCATGGATGGATGTATTGATGGAGGTTGACACCCGCTTCCACCAAGTTTGATTGAAATATCTTCAGCTGTTTTCAAGTATGACATTGTTTTCCTGTTATAACTTCTGACCTTTCACATCTCACTGCCAAAATCTAAACAGTTTACCATCACATCAAAATAAACACGCGTTCCAAGTTTGATGAAAACCCCATCACGGGTTCACAATGTAATGCGGTCACAAATTTTTCATCAAATGGCACCTCTCACATTTGACCTCTTGACCCCATTATCTCATATTAATGTTTACATCACCACACAAACTTGTGCCAAGTTTCACTAAAATCCCTTCAGATGTTCTTTGGTTGTCACGAAAAAGAAAACCTGTCATGGACGGATTCATGCATGCATGTTCAGATGGACGGACAGACGGATGAACAACCCAAAAACATAACTCCTCCATTGACAAAAACTACCAAGGAATGTCTTGAAGAATTATCTGTGCAAGAGGTCATGCAAAAGGTGTTAGAAATGGCACTTTTGGATGTCAAGACCAGTTTCATAAAGTGGTTGTTGTGATGGTATTGAAAGTATTGCTCAAGGACAACAAAGACCACAACTACTTGTTAATGTGAACTCCTTCTTTTCCTTCTTTCTTTTTCCTTCACAGATTCATCGCCTCCTCTCCAACTCCGTGTTGCAATGCAAAACTCAACAACTCTCTCCATCTCCTGGACAAGCCCTGAAGATACAAACAAAGACCATTATGAATATAAAGTGTTGTTGTCCAAGAACATGGAATTGGGAACAAATATAACAATAGGGCAAACAAACTACACCTTTACAAACCTCTCACCTGGAACAGACTACAAGGTGTCTGTGTCATCACTCTACCATGAGAGAAAAAGCCAAGCTGCAGTGATACTTGTTACAACGGGTAGGTTACGTGAATACTTGATTGTAAACATGAAAAAGTAAGAAGTTTTGAAATGACTTACACCCTTTAGTGTGGACCTGTGGTGTTGGATTTTTCAGAGAGCGGTTACTGGATCAAGAACTGGCCTTGAATTAAGAAATCATTTTCCATTGGAATAAAATATCGTTTTTAAATGTAAACCATTCAGAGTGAGGACAAAGTGGTCACATGAAGGTTTTGTGAGCAATTTGATTTGAATATGTGGAAACGAGAGATAATTTGATGTCACGACTTCGACCGATATGACCCAGTCCATGTTAACTCTTTGATTACTCTAACTTTGACCTCAAACCTCAAGACCAGTAGACCTCAATATCTAATCTGTACATATATATCATGGTACATGTACTGAGTTTAGTTCAAATTCCATCGCTAATGGTATCACATTAACAGGAGTTAAAATGTGTCCCCTGGCACTTGACCTTTTAATGAAAAACCATCTATCATGGATGGATGTATTGATGGAGGTTGACACCCGCTTCCACCAAGTTTGATTGAAATATCTTCAGCTGTTTTCAAGTATGACATTGTTTTCCTGTTATAACTTCTGACCTTTCACATCTCACTGCCAAAATCTAAACAGTTTACCATCACATCAAAATAAACACGCGTTCCAAGTTTGATGAAAACCCCATCACGGGTTCACAATGTAATGCGGTCACAAATTTTTCATCAAATGGCACCTCTCACATTTGACCTCTTGACCCCATTATCTCATATTAATGTTTACATCACCACACAAACTTGTGCCAAGTTTCACTAAAATCCCTTCAGATGTTCTTTGGTTGTCATGAAAAAGAAAACCTGTCATGGACGGATTCATGCATGCACGTTCAGATGGACGGACAGACGGATGAACAACCCAAAAACATAACTCCTCCATTGACAAAAACTACCAAGGAATGTCTTGAAGAATTATCTGTGCAAGAGGTCATGCAAAAGGTGTTAGAAATGGCACTTTTGGATGTCAAGACCAGTTTCATAAAGTGGTTGTTGTGATGGTATTGAAAGTATTGCTCAAGGACAACAAAGACCACAACTACTTGTTAATGTGAACTCCTTCTTTTCCTTCTTTCTTTTTCCTTCACAGATCCATCGCCTCCTCTCCAACTCCGTGTTGCAATGCAAAACTCAACAACTCTCTCCATCTCCTGGACAAGCCCTGAAGATACAAACAAAGACCATTATGAATATAAAGTGTTGTTGTCCAAGAACATGGAATTGGGAACAAATATAACAATAGGGCAAACAAACTACACCTTTACCAACCTCTCACCTGGAACAGACTACAAGGTGTCTGTGTCATCACTCTACCATGAGAGAAAAAGCCAAGCTGCAGTGATACTTGCTACAACGGGTAGGTTACGTGAATACTTGATTGTAAACATGAAAAAGTAAGAAGTTTTGAAATGACTTACACCCTTTCGTGTGGACCTGTGGTGTTGGATTTTTCAGAGAGCGGTTACTGGATCAAGAACTGGCCTTGAATTAAGAAATCATTTTCCATTGGAATAAAATATCGTTTTTAAATGTAAACCATTCAGAGTGAGGACAAAGTGGTCACATGAAGGTTTTGTGAGCAATTTGATTTGAATATGTGGAAACGAGAGATAATTTGATGTCACGACTTCGACCGATATGACCCAGTCCATGTTAACTCTTTGATTACTCTAACTTTGACCTCAAACCTCAAGACCAGTAGACCTCAATATCTAATCTGTACATATATATCATGGTACATGTACTGAGTTTAGTTCAAATTCCATCGCTAATGGTATCACATTAACAGGAGTTAAAATGTGTCCCCTGGCACTTGACCTTTTAATGAAAAACCATCTATCATGGATGGATGTATTGATGGAGGTTGACACCCACTTCCACCAAGTTTGATTTAAATATCTTCAGCTGTTTTCAAGTATCACATTTTTTTCCTGTTATAACTTCTGACCTTTCACATCTCACTGCCAAAATCTAAACAGTTTACCATCACATCAAAATAAACACGCGTTCCAAGTTTGGTGAAAACCCCATCACGGGTTCACAATGTAATGCGGTCACAAATTTTTCATCAAATGGGACCTCTGACATTTGACCTCTTGACTCCATTATCTCATAAATTAATGTTTACATCACCACACAAACTTGTGCCAAGTTTCACTAAAATCCCTTCAGATGTTCTTTGGTTGTCACGAAAAAGAAAACCTGTCATGGACGGACTCATGCATGCACGTTCAGATGGACGGACAGCCGGATGAACAACCCAAAAACATAACTCCTCCATTGACAAAAACTACCAAGGAATGTCTTGAAGAATTATCTGTGCAAGAGGTCATGCAAAAGGTGTTAGAAATGGCACTTTTGGATGTCAAGACCAGTTTCATAAAGTGGTTGTTGTGATGGTATTGAAAGTATTGCTCAAGGACAACAAAGACCACAACTACTTGTTAATGTGAACTCCTTTTCCTTCTTTCTTTTTCCTTCACAGATCCATCGCCTCCTCTCCAACTCCGTGTTGCAATGCAAAACTCAACAACTCTCTCCATCTCCTGGACAAGCGCTGAAGATACAAACAAAGACCATTATGAATATAAAGTGTTGTTGTCCAAGAACATGGAATTGGGAACAAATATAACAATAGGGCAAACAAACTACACCTTTACAAACCTCTCACCTGGAACAGACTACAAGGTGTCTGTGTCATCACTCTACCATGAGAGAAAAAGCCAAGCTGCAGTGATACTTGTTACAACGGGTAGGTTACGTGAATACTTGATTGTAAACATGAAAAAGTAAGAAGTTTTGAAATGACTTACACCCTTTAGTGTGGACGTGTGGTGTTGGATTTTTCAGAGAGCGGTTACTGGATCAAGAACTGGCCTTGAATTAAGAAATCATTTTCCATTGGAATAAAATATCGTTTTTAAATGTAAACCATTCAGTGAGGACAAAGTGGTCACATGAAGGTTTTGTGAGCAATTTGATTTGAATATGTGGAAACGAGAGATAATTTGATGTCACGACTTCGACCGATATGACCCAGTCCATGTTAACTCTTTGATTACTCTAACTTTGACCTCAAACCTCAAGACCAGTCGACGTCAATATCTAATCTGTACATATATATCATGGTACAGGTACTGAGTTTAGTTCAAATTCCATCGCTAATGGTATCACATTAACAGGAGTTAAAATGTGTCCCCTGACACTTGACCTTTTAATGAAAAACCATCTATCATGGATGGATGTATTGATGGAGGTTGACACCCGCTTCCACCAAGTTTGATTGAAATATCTTCAGCTGTTTTCAAGTATGACATTGTTTTCCTGTTATAACTTCTGACCTTTCACATCTCACTGCCAAAATCTAATCAGTTTACCATCACATCAAAATAAACACGCGTTCCAAGTTTGATGAAAACCCCATCACGGGTTCACAATGAAATGCGGTCACAAATTTTTCATCAAATGGGACCTCTGACATTTGACCTCTTGACCCCATTATCTCATAAATTAATGTTTACATCACCACACAAACTTGTGCCAAGTTTCACTAAAATCCCTTCAGATGTTCTTTGGTTGTCATGAAAAAGAAAACCTGTCATGGACGGATTCATGCATGCACGTTCAGATGGACGGACAGACAGATGAACAACCCAAAAACATAACTCCTCCATTGACAAAAACTACCAAGGAATGTCTTGAAGAATTATCTGTGCAAGAGGTCATGCAAAAGGTGTTAGAAATGGCACTTTTGGATGTCAAGACCAGTTTCATAAAGTGGTTGTTGTGATGGTATTGAAAGTATTGCTCAAGGACAACAAAGACCACAACTACTTGTTAATGTGAACTCCTTCTTTTCCTTCTTTCTTTTTCCTTCACAGATCCATCGCCTCCTCTCCAACTCCGTGTTGCAATGCAAAACTCAACAACTCTCTCCATCTCCTGGACAAGCCCTGAAGATACAAACAAAGATCATTATGAATATAAAGTGTTGTTGTCCAAGAACATGGAATTGGGAACAAATATAACAATAGGGCAAACAAACTACACCTTTACAAACCTCTCACCTGGAACAGACTACAACGTGTCTGTGTCATCACTCTACCATGAGAGAAAAAGCCAAGCCGCAGTGATACTTGTTACAACGGGTAGGTTACGTGAATACTTGATTGTAAACATGAAAAAGTAAGAAGTTTTTAAATGACTTACACCCTTTAGTGTGGACCTGTGGTGTTGGATTTTTCAGAGAGCGGTTACTGGATCAAGAACTGGCCTTGAATTAAGAAATAATTTTCCATTGGGATAAAATATAGTTTTTAAATGTAAACCATTCAGAGTGAGGACAAAGTGGTCACATGAAGGTTTTGTGAACAATTTGATTTGAATATGTGGAAACGAGAGATAATTTGATGTCACGACATCGACCGATATGACCCAGTCCATGTTAACTCTTTGCTTTCTCTAACTTTGACCTCAAACCTCAAGACCAGTAGACCTCAATATCTAATCTGTACATATATATCATGGTACATGTACTGAGTTTAGTTCAAATTCCATCGCTAATGGGATGACATTAACAGGAGTTAAAATGTGTCCCCTGGCACTTGACCTTTTAATGAAAAACCATCTATCATGGATGGATGTATTGATGGAGGTTGACACCCACTTCCACCAAGTTTGATTTAAATATCTTCAGCTGTTTTCAAGTCTCACATTTTTTTCCTGTTATAACCTCTGACCTTTCACATCTCACTGCCAAAATCTAAACAGTTTACCATCACATCAAAATAAACACGCGTTCCAAGTTTGGTGAAAACCCCATCACGGGTTCACAATGTAATGCGGTCACAAATTTTTCATCAAATGGCACCTCTGACATTTGACCTCTTGACCCCATTGTCTCATATATTAATGTTTACATCACCACACAAACTTGTGCCAAGTTTCACTAAAATCCCTTCAGATGTTCTTTGGTTGTCATGAAAAAGAAAACCTGTCATGGACGGACTCATGCATGCACATTCAGATGGACGGACAGCCGGATGAACAACCCAAAAACATAACGCCTCCATTGACAAAAAATACCAAGGAATGTCTTGAAGAATTATCTGTGCAAGAGGTCATGCAAAAGGTGTTAGAAATGGCACTTTTGGATGTCAAGACCAGTTTCATAAAGTGGTTGTTGTGATGGTATTGAAAGTATTGCTCAAGGACAACAAAGACCACAACTACTTGTTAATGTGAACTCCTTCTTTTCCTTCTTTCTTTTTCCTTCACAGATCCATCGCCTCCTCTCCAACTCCGTGTTGCAAGGCAAAACTCAACAACTCTCTCCATCTCCTGGACAAGCCCTGAAGATACAAACAAAGATCATTATGAATATAAAGTGTTGTTGTCCAAGAACATGGAATTGGGAACAAATATAACAATAGGGCAAACAAACTACACCTTTACAAACCTCTCACCTGGAACAGACTACAACGTGTCTGTGTCATCACTCTACCATGAGAGAAAAAGCCAAGCTGCAGTGATACTTGCTACAACGGGTAGGTTACGGGAATACTTTATTGTAAACATGAAAAAGTAAGAAGTTTTTAAATGACTTACACCCTTTAGTGTGGACCTGTGGTGTTGGATTTTTCAGAGAGCGGTTACTGGATCAAGAACTGGCCTTGAATTAAGAAATTATTTTCCATTGGGATAAAATATAGTTTTTAAATGTAAACCATTCAGAGTGAGGACAAAGTGGTCACATGAAGGTTTTGTGAACAATTTGATTTGAATATGTGGAAACGAGAGATAATTTGATGTCACGACATCGACCGATATGACCCAGTCCATGTTAACTCTTTGCTTCCTCTAACTTTGACCTCAAACCTCAAGACCAGTAGACCTCAATATCTAATCTGTACATATATATTGTTGTGGTTACCAGATTCGCAAACCACCATTCAGGTCCCTTAGGTGAGGTATCTCGGTAAGTGCATGTGTCGTTAGGCCCAAACCCGTTGTCTCGTGGGAATACATGTCATTTATACGTGTTGCGACTCTTCAGGATAGCCGTTTTTCTTTTACTATCTTTATTTTGGACCAACCGCCAGGATTACCATCACAATTACAACCACAACCACCGCTTCACCACAACCGCCACGACCTTCCCGTCACACCTCGCCACCGTAGCATCGCCACCGTTCTTGCCCCGCTGTGGGTACCGGTGTTGGACTCATGCAGAACGCGCGTCGAACAGCGTGTACAAAATCACGGATTTTGTGCTTCAAAAACGGATCAAAAACGACACACGCCCACTTTTTGCCGTCCAATCGGTGAGCGAGGGGCGATTTGGCCCCGCCTCCAGAACGATCGATATATGCAAATTTGTGGATCAAAAAGCCTTCACGCCCACTTTTTCTCGGGCCAATGGGGAGCGAGGTGAAAGGTCAAAGGGATGGGGTCAAAGGCGAAGTTACGGGGGGGATAAAAGGACGGTGTTCGTCAGTCAGGGGCGAGAGAGTAGAACGGAGAAGGAGAACGAGAACGAGAAGGAGTCAGCAGGAAGGAGAACGAGAACGAGAACGAGAACGAGAACGAGAAGGAGTCGGAACGGAGGGGACGAGTGTGGAAGTCTGGAGCCCGAAGCCTGCAGTGGCTGGAGATGCTGAAGAGAGTCGGACGAGGGAGGGGGTGCTCGCGTCGGTGCCAGGAGCTGCACGCCCGAGGGAGGCCGGCAGCGCGACCTGGCCGAGGTGGAGACGCACACCAGGGATAATAAAGATCCTCTATACCCCGAGCATCAGCAACCCCCTCCTGTTTCCCCCCGCGCTGAGATAGTGCGACCAAGGGGGCCCCGTTCCCACCCCCTGCCAGGCACTGTCCACGAGGCCCGCGGGTTGCGGGGCCATCGCCGCTCCGCGTCTCATCACCAGACGGGTAGGCCCGACCCGGTCTCGGCCTCAGGCCTGCCTCATTCTTGAGGTATTTCTTTTCCTTGGTTTTGGGTATGTGTTGTCGGCGCCGTCTGTGAAGTAGAATTGTATAAGTGTTGCCGTGTGCTCGGTAGTCGGTATTAGCTCTGCATTGTCTTCGCTTTTATATTTGCTTTTTGTGTAAATGGAATATTGTTTTCTTTTTTTTGTGTGCTTTTGGTGGAATTGTATTTGTGTGCTTCCCGTGTGCCGCGAATAAATGTGCTTTATTGTTGAACTGTTCTCCCGCTTCGCTTCGTCTTTTCCTCCATTGAATCCCCATCTTGCTTCACGTAAAGGGTTGGTAGTGGGCTGAATACGCCCGATAATTAATCGAACCGTCGAGGTCGACGATAACACCGCTCGGTTATTCTGATAGTACGGAACGGGTCGCTTAAGTGGCCCGTGTCCGAAGTCGACCTGCGGCGAGGTGCGATCGCCCGGTCTACCCTCCGCGTGGGTACTTAGGTAGTTCGAATTTGGCGAGCAACTCTATCCCACGCGGGGGCTGATTGGCTCGATCGCGGTGAGACCGAAAGGTCCACCCGTGACTGGTTCCCGGCGTTAGTCCGAGAGGGTCACGACTGGATTGTCCGTCCGGTGGGCGACGTGCCGCGATTCGAGTTGCGTGGCCGTCCGCACGCCGGCGGGCGCGAATACCGCAACACTGGTGTCAGGTCGTGCGATACAAATTCATCGCCCTCCTCGCGGCACTGGTATTGGAGAGCGGGACAACAGGCTCTCCTGTCTCCGGCTAAATTCACGGGAATCGGTCCAGGGGTGAGAGAAGCGACCCCCGATTCCCTCCAAATTACGAGCGAGCAAATTAACCCTTCACGAGAAGCAAGATGGCGTCTCAAGGCGAGCGGGAGCCGGGGGTATTAGAAATGTATATGTGTAGTAATGTAGAATCCATGGTCCAGGATGGAATCCCCGAGCAGGAAATGTTGATTGTGCAGGAACACGGACTCGCCCAACTGAACCCAGAACCTGAGGTGGGTGCGGCAGAGGCCGCGGTGTATGACACCTCCCCCCCCCTCTCCACCAAAACCCTTCCCCGACCCCTGCCGAAACGGCTCACCCAAGCGCACCCGACATGACCCAGCTATACACCATGCTGGCAAAAATGTATGCGGAAACGACAGCGAAGATGATTGCGAACATGAACAAGCAAATGGACGAAGTAAAAACGAAGATGGAAGCGAATATGAAAAACGAAATGAAAGGCATGAACGAACAAATGAACGAAAAGATGGATACAAATACAAATGAAGTGAAAACGACGATGGATGCGAATACACAACAAATAAACGAAAAGATGGATACAAAAATAAACGGAATGGAAGCAAACATGAAGGAAGAAATGAAAGAGCTACGGGGTGAGACGCAGAACATGGGCCGATGCCTGCAGGCGGGCATGAAGGCCGTGACAAAGGAAATAATAGTTGAGACAAGGGAGGTAAAGGGTGAAGAGTTGGCAGAGACACGGGAGACAGAAAAAATAGAGGGAAGACTACACGATGAAGATGGGGTAAGTGACGCACACACACACACGGAGGTAGTGGAGGATAATGGGGGTGAGCTCGCGGAGCGTGTAGGGACCCGGTGCGAGCAGCGGGATGGCCTCCTCCAGGAACAAGGGGAGGGAGTATGCCCCCTTGAGGCGAGTCACGACCAGGTGAGTTCGGTCGTGTTTTGCGAGGTTGAGGGGACGAGTGCTGTGGACGGGTGCACGGAGAGCTTGGGGGGTATAGAGGCCCCGGAGACCCTTGTGGGGACACGAATCCCCAGTGTAGTTGTCCCTGTGTGTGTGGTGCAAGGCGTGAGTGCGTCCCCGTGTGTGGAAGCGACCCCGTGTGTGTGGTGTGGTGGCGATGGTGCCGGAGTACGTGCTTCCCAGCACGCCGTGTGTGGATGAGGCACCGTGTGTGAGTGAGGCCGTGTGTGTGAGTGAAACGGCCAGTATGAGTGAGGCACCACGTGTGAGTGGTGTGGTGGCGAGTGTGCCGGAGTGTGTGCTTCCCAGCACGCTGTGTGTGAGTGAGGCACCGCGGGTTAGTGCCCCCGCGTGTGTGGGCGAGGCACCGTGTGTGGAAGAGACCGCGTGTGTGTGTCGCCGTGTGTATGAGTGAGGTACCGCGGGTGAGTGCCCCCGCGTGTGTGGATGAGGCACCGCGGGTGAGTGCCCCCGCACGCGTGAGTGAACGGCCGTGTGCAAGGTCGCTGTGTGCAAGGGAGACCGTGTGTGTGAGAGAGCGGTATGTGAGGGAGATGTCGGTTGGCATGCGGGAGCACGCAGCCGCGTCTCCCGGTGTGAGTTTAATGGTGTGGACTGTGTGCGTCGTAACACGCAGGTATGCGTGTGTGGAATGGAGACGACGACGGCGACAGAGGAGAGAAAGCCGAGTAGCGGCTGTAGTTGTTTCGCGGACCGTGCCGGGTTCACCCAGCAGTGAGCACGCGGTTCGTGCTGTGCAACGCACGAGACCGCCACGTGCTCGCTTGCGAGAGTGAAGTCCCGGTCCGGAAACGCACGCGGTGGATTTGCCGATCCCGCGGACGGACAAAGTTTAGGCAGGTAAACGGATTTGGACCGGACGGGTTCTCCACGCGATCGTGTGTGTTAAGCTCCAACGGGCAAAGCACATGTGTTCGCGTGAGGAACCCCTCGAGACGTGGGGCTTGTTTTTTTTTTATGCGCACGGTGACGTCATGGCTGCACGTGTGGTTGGAATCCGGCAGGAGGGTTATCTCTGCCGGATGGTACCGTCCAAGGAGGGACGAGGAACACGTGCAGCTGCATGACGTCACGGGCAGGTGTAAAGTGCGCGAGCTCTGAGTTGCCGCGCAGGTGCTGCGCATGGAAAAAAAAAAAAAGAAAAAGCAAGCCTCACTTTCGGGTGTACAGGATTCCTGGGCAAGGGGTGAAAGACCCCCTTACCTGGGCACAGGATGAAAACTAGTTAGGGGGAAGGGTTAGCTTAGTTAGACCGACTTCATGGGGCAGGGGTAAGTCCTCATGGAGTCCGTGGAATGGATTAGTTAGAGGGATTTAGTGAGCTTTAGGTTGGGAAATAAAATGATTTATTTGGAGACAGTGACAGACTTGTGGATGTGTAGCGGGGACGTAGCTTAGCTACGTAGTGTTAAAAGGAACGTGCTATAGTTTAAGGGACGACGTGGGAGCACGAGTTAGTTAGGGGATGTAGTTAGGAGGATGGCAGAGTTCAGTGGTGTGTGTGTTGAAGAGTTGGTGAGTGAAGTGGAAGCATGTGCTTTGTGAGTGAGTGAGGCCAGCGGGTCTGTGTGTATGGAGTGAATGGGGAATGCATGGTGCGATGAGTGATTGGGGGGAGGAGTGACTCCCGCCCAAGGGACCCCGGGGTCAGTGTAGAGTGAGTTAGCTGGGTTAGTCAAATTGAAAATGGAGGTCGTTTTGCTGTTGGTGGGAAAGTAGGCTCGAGACCTATTTGGAGGGGTGCAGGAGCCCTGTTGACGGGCTTGGGAGCGTGGCTGCGAAAGGTGAGTATCGCTGAGTGGGTACCCCGGGCACCAGGCTAGTCGGCCGCGGTAGGCCATGGGCCCATGGGGGGCCGGGATAGAGTAGTGGGCACGGGTGCGCCTGCTTGGTGCGGGGGCCCGGGGCGCCATTAGCCGCGTGGGCAGTGTTGTGGGCACGGGTGACCCTCGGAAAGGGGCCCGGGAGGCCGGCCTGCCACGTGTGCGTTTCAGGGGAGGTGCCATGGGGGGCACTCCCCGGTGTTAGGGAGCTGGTAGGCTCGGAGGCAGTGTAGTGCCCGGGGTGCCATAGCGGGAGAATCGGCAGAGGGTCGTGCCTGCCAAAGGGAGCCACGTGTCCCAGCCAGGAGACCGTGTGAGGGCACGGAGAGAAAATTGGGGGGGCGAGGCCCGAAATTGTGAGGACACCAACACAGGCGACGGGAATCTGGGTTGTTAGAACCAATAGTTTAAGCGAGAGGCGCTTGTTGAAAGCCCCGGGGTAGTTTAACAGTTAAATGGTTAGGGTAGATTAGGAAGTGTACCCCTCCGCACCATCCATCCCCTCGCTGTCGTTGTGGGCCGCTGGACCCACTTTGGTTATAGATCGCCGAACTCTGGGGAGGCCATTCTGAGGCTTCGTTGGGCCTCGACACAGGACGTTAGCTCTCCCTTGTTCCCCTCTGGGAAGGGAACGTAGGGGTTGGGAGTAGGCTAGGTGACAGAATAGGTTAGCCGAACAAGGACGATAAAGGGGGTTAGGGGACGATTTATAGTGGGGGAGTAAAAATAAAAAAAAATAAAAATAAAATAAGTTGGGGCTAAATTGGGGTTTGACAAATTAAGGGAGTGGGTATGTACAGTGACAGGCAAAGGCGATAGGTGGGAGGTAGACAGGAAGGTAGGTCCGAGCCCGCCTTCCAAGTGGCCAGCACCACCGCACTCCCTCCACCAACTTCCACTGACGGCAAAAGCTGGCCAGCTTCATCTGCTGGCTGTGTTACTGCAAGGCCTGTGCCGGCCAGTTCATCTGCTGGCTGTTTTTCTTCGAGGCCTGTGCCGGTCTGGTTCTGCGGGCTGAGTTTGCCTGCAGCGGCCTTCTTCTGCGGGCTGTGTTTGCCTGCTGCCTTTGCCATGCCATGCCCACTGCCCATGTTCACCAGCCCCCGTTCAATTTTTGCTTTACCCCGCCCCCCCTGTTCATTTCCATGTGCGCCAGGATCCGCAAGGCAACAGTTTGCAAGCTGCAAGAACTGCCCTGTTGGCAGCTACAACACGGGCCTGCAGTGGCGGCCCGTGCACCGTGTTTGTGTCCATCCATTCATCCATTCATTCGTTGTGCTCATTGCGTGTGCCACTTGAGCTGGCACGGAGACTACGTTTGTGCAGCCCATGCACCGTTGTGGTTCACTGCGTTCAGTTCAAAAGGGAAGGCCTTGGACTGCGTGTGAGCAGCCAGCCACGTTCCCTGTCACCTGCATCGTTTGAGCCAGAGACTGCATGTGGGCAGCCTGGCTCCCTGCTAACTGCTTTCTTTTGCAGAGTTCAGTGATCCTGGGCCATGGTTTAGTGTAAAATTTGTAAGTTAAGGTAAGATGTACTGTAAATATGAGTGCGCCCCCGGCATGTTTGTCTTAGCGCCGGCAATTTTATTTAAGTCGTCCGTATGAGTGAGTTTGTTGAGATAGTTACGCAGCCCTCAGGTTATTTATTTTGGGGACACGAATACCATGAATGTCGCACTCAGGGATCCGTAGGTAAAGTGTACTGGGGGAAAACTACACATGATGGCACACGAAAATTTGACGACTCGGGACGAGTCTGTAAAAAGGGAAGGGGGTAGTGTTGTGGTTACCAGATTCGCAAACCACCATTCAGGTCCCTTAGGTGAGGTATCTCGGTAAGTGCATGTGTAGTTAGGCCCAAACCCGTTGTCTAGTGGGAATACATGTCATTTATACGTGCTGCGACTCTTCAGGATAGCCGTTTTCTTTTACTATCTTTATTTTGGACCAACCGCCAGGATTACCATCACAATTACAACCACAACCACCGCTTCACCACAACCGCCACGACCTTCCCGTCACACCTCGCCACCGTAGCATCGCCACCGTTCTTGCCCCGCTGTGGGTACCGGTGTTGGACTCATGCAGAACGCGCGTCGAACAGCGTGTACAAAATCACGGATTTTGTGCTTCAAAAACGGATCAAAAACGACACACGCCCACTTTTTGCCGTCCAATCGGTGAGCGAGGGGCGATTTGGCCCCGCCTCCAGAACGATCGATATATGCAAATTTGTGGATCAAAAAGCCTTCACGCCCACTTTTTCTCGGGCCAATGGGGAGCGAGGTGAAAGGTCGAAGGGAGGGGGTCAAAGGCGAAGTTACGGGGGGATAAAAGGACGGTGTTCGTCAGTCAGGGGAGAGAGAGTAGAACGGAGAAGGAGAACGAGAACGAGAAGGAGTCGGAACGGAGGGGACGAGTGTGGAAGTCTGGAGCCCGAAGCCTGCAGTGGCTGGAGAAGCTGAAGAGAGTCGGACGAGGGAGGGGGTGCTCGCGTCGGTGCCAGGAGCTGCACGCCCGAGGGAGGCCGGCAGCGCGACCTGGCCGAGGTGGAGACGCACACCAGGGATAATAAAGATCCTCTATACCCCGAGCATCAGCAACCCCCTCCTGTTTCCCCCCGCGCTGAGATAGTGCGACCAAGGGGGCCCCGTTCCCACCCCCTGCCAGGCACTGTCCACGAGGCCCGCGGGTTGCGGGGCCATCGCCGCTCCGCGTCTCATCACCAGACGGGTAGGCCCGACCCGGTCTCGGCCTCAGGCCTGCCTCATTCTTGAGGTATTTCTTTTCCTTGGTTTTGGGTATGTGTTGTCGGCGCCGTCTGTGAAGTAGAATTGTATAAGTGTTGCCGTGTGCTCGGTAGTCGGTATTAGCTCTGCATTGTCTTCGCTTTTATATTTGCTTTTTGTGTAAATGGAATATTGTTTTCTTTTTTTTGTGTGCTTTTGGTGGAATTGTATTTGTGTGCTTCCCGTGTGCCGCGAATAAATGTGCTTTATTGTTGAACTGTTCTCCCGCTTCGCTTCGTCTTTTCCTCCATTGAATCCCCATCTTGCTTCACGTAAAGGGTTGGTCGTGGGCTGAATACGCCCGATAATTAATCGAACCGTCGAGGTCGACGATAACACCGCTCGGTTATTCTGATAGTACGGAACGGGTCGCTTAAGTGGCCCGTGTCCGAAGTCGACCTGCGGCGAGGTGCGATCGCCCGGTCTACCCTCCGCGTGGGTACTTAGGTAGTTCGAATTTGGCGAGCAACCCTATCCCACGCGGGGGCTGATTGGCTCGGTCGCGGTGAGACCGAAAGGTCCACCCGTGACTGGTTCCCGGCGTTAGTCCGAGAGGGTCACGACTGGATTGTCCGTCCGGTGGGCGACGTGCCGCGATTCGAGTTGCGGGCCGTCCGCACGCCGGCGGGCGCGAATCCGCAACAATATCATAGTACATGTACTGAGTTTAGTTCAAATTCCATCGCTAATGGAATGACATTAACAGGAGTAAAAATGTGTCCCCTGGCACTTGACCTTTTAATGAAAAACCATCTATCATGGATGGATGTATTGATGGAGGTTGACACCCACTTCCACCAAGTTTGATTTAAATATCTTCAGCTGTTTTCAAGTCTCACATTTTTTTCCTGTTATAACCTCTGACCTTTCACATCTCACTGCCAAAATCTAAACAGTTTACCATCACATCAAAATAAACACGCGTTCCAAGTTTGGTGAAAACCCCATCACGGGTTCACAATGTAATGCGGTCACAAATTTTTCATCAAATGGCACCTCTCACATTTGAGCTCTTGACCCCATTATCTCATATTAATATTTATATCACCACACAAACTTGTGCCAAGTTTCACTAAAATCCCTTCAGATGTTCTTTGGTTGTCATGAAAAAGAAAACCTGTCATGGACGGACTCATGCATGCACATTCAGATGGACGGACAGCCGGATGAACAACCCAAAAACATAACGCCTCCATTGACAAAAAATACCAAGGAATGTCTTGAAGAATTATCTGTGCAAGAGGTCATGCAAAAGGTGTTAGAAATGGCACTTTTGGATGTCAAGACCAGTTTCATAAAGTGGTTGTTGTGATGGTATTGAAAGTATTGCTCAAGGACAACAAAGACCACAACTACTTGTTAATGTGAACTCCTTCTTTTCCTTCTTTCTTTTTCCTTCACAGATCCATCGCCTCCTCTCCAACTCCGTGTTGCAAGGCAAAACTCAACAACTCTCTCCATCTCCTGGACAAGCCCTGAAGATACAAACAAAGATCATTATGAATATAAAGTGTTGTTGTCCAAGAACATGGAATTGGGAACAAATATAACAATAGGGCAAACAAACTACACCTTTACAAACCTCTCACCTGGAACAGACTACAACGTGTCTGTGTCATCACTCTACCATGAGAGAAAAAGCCAAGCTGCAGTGATACTTGCTACAACGGGTAGGTTACGTGAATACTTGATTGTAAACATGAAAAAGTAAGAAGTTTTGAAATGACTTACACCCTTTAGTGTGGACGTGTGGTGTTGGATTTTTCAGAGAGCGGTTACTGGATCAAGAACTGGCTTTGAATTAAGAAATCATTTTCCATTGGAATAAAATATCGTTTTTAAATGTAAACCATTCAGAGTGAGGACAAAGTGGTCACATAAAGGTTTTGTGAGCAATTTGATTTGAATATGTGGAAACGAGAGATAATTTGATGTCACGACTTCGACCGATATGACCCAGTCCATGTTAACTCTTTGATTACTCTAACTTTGACCTCAAACCTCAAGACCAGTCGACGTCAATATCTAATCTGTACATATATATCATGGTACAGGTACTGAGTTTAGTTCAAATTCCATCGCTAATGGTATCACATTAACAGGAGTTAAAATGTGTCCCCTGACACTTGACCTTTTAATGAAAAACCATCTATCATGGATGGATGTATTGATGGAGGTTGACACCCGCTTCCACCAAGTTTGATTGAAATATCTTCAGCTGTTTTCAAGTATGACATTGTTTTCCTGTTATAACTTCTGACCTTTCACATCTCACTGCCAAAATCTAATCAGTTTACCATCACATCAAAATAAACACGTGTTCCAAGTTTGATGAAAACCCCATCACGGGTTCACAATGAAATGCGGTCACAAATTTTTCATCAAATGGGACCTCTGACATTTGACCTCTTGACCCCATTATCTCATAAATTAATGTTTACATCACCACACAAACTTGTGCCAAGTTTCACTAAAATCCCTTCAGATGTTCTTTGGTTGTCATGAAAAAGAAAACCTGTCATGGACGGATTCATGCATGCACGTTCAGATGGACGGACAGACAGATGAACAACCCAAAAACATAACTCCTCCATTGACAAAAACTACCAAGGAATGTCTTGAAGAATTATCTGTGCAAGAGGTCATGCAAAAGGTGTTAGAAATGGCACTTTTGGATGTCAAGACCAGTTTCATAAAGTGGTTGTTGTGATGGTATTGAAAGTATTGCTCAAGGACAACAAAGACCACAACTACTTGTTAATGTGAACTCCTTCTTTTCCTTCTTTCTTTTTCCTTCACAGATCCATCGCCTCCTCTCCAACTCCGTGTTGCAATGCAAAACTCAACAACTCTCTCCATCTCCTGGACAAGCCCTGAAGATACAAACAAAGACCATTATGAATATAAAGTGTTGTTGTCCAAGAACATGGAATTGGGAACAAATATAACAATAGGGCAAACAAACTACACCTTTACAAACCTCTCACCTGGAACAGACTACAAGGTGTCTGTGTCATCACTCTACCATGAGAGAAAAAGCCAAGCTGCAGTGATACTTGCTACAACGGGTAGGTTACGTGAATACTTGATTGTAAACATGAAAAAGTAAGAAGTTTTGAAATGACTTACACCCTTTAGTGTGGACCTGTGGTGTTGGATTTTTCAGAGAGCGGTTACTGGATCAAGAACTGGCCTTGAATTAAGAAATCATTTTCCATTGGAATAAAATATCGTTTTTAAATGTAAACCATTCAGAGTGAGGACAAAGTGGTCACATGAAGGTTTTGTGAGCAATTTGATTTGAATATGTGGAAACGAGAGATAATTTGATGTCACGACATCGACCGATATGACCCAGTCCATGTTAACTCTTTGATTACTCTAACTTTGACCTCAAACCTCAAGACCAGTAGACCTCAATATCTAATCTGTACATATATATCATGGTACATGTACTGAGTTTAGTTCAAATTCCATCGCTAATGGTATCACATTAACAGGAGTTAAAATGTGTCCCCTGGCACTTGACCTTTTAATGAAAAACCATCTATCATGGATGGATGTATTGATGGAGGTTGACACCCACTTCCACCAAGTTTGATTGAAATATCTTCAGCTGTTTTCAAGTATCACATTTTTTTCCTGTTATAACTTCTGACCTTTCACATCTCACTGCCAAAATCTAAACAGTTTACCATCACATCAAAATAAACACGCGTTCCAAGTTTGGTGAAAACCCCATCACGGGTTCACAATGTAATGCGGTCACAAATTTTTCATCAAATGGGACCTCTGACATTTGACCTCTTGACTCCATTATCTCATAAATTAATGTTTACATCACCGCACAAACTTGTGCCAAGTTTCACTAAAATCCCTTCAGATGTTCTTTGGTTGTCACGAAAAAGAAAACCTGTCATGGACGGACTCATGCATGCACGTTCAGATGGACGGACAGACAGATGAACAACCCAAAAACATAACGCCTCCATTGACAAAAAATACCAAGGAATGTCTTGAAGAATTATCTGTGCAAGAGGTCATGCAAAAGGTGTTAGAAATGGCACTTTTGGATGTCAAGACCAGTTTCATAAAGTGGTTGTTGTGATGGTATTGAAAGTATTGCTCAAGGACAACAAAGACCACAACTACTTGTTAATGTGAACTCCTTTTCCTTCTTTCTTTTTCCTTCACAGATCCATCGCCTCCTCTCCAACTCCGTGTTGCAATGCAAAACTCAACAACTCTCTCCATCTCCTGGACAAGCGCTGAAGATACAAACAAAGACCATTATGAATATAAAGTGTTGTTGTCCAAGAACATGGAATTGGGAACAAATATAACAATAGGGCAAACAAACTACACCTTTACAAACCTCTCACCTGGAACAGACTACAAGGTGTCTGTGTCATCACTCTACCATGAGAGAAAAAGCCAAGCTGCAGTGATACTTGCTACAACGGGTAGGTTACGTGAATACTTGATTGTAAACATGAAAAAGTAAGAAGTTTTGAAATGACTTACACCCTTTAGTGTGGACGTGTGGTGTTGGATTTTTCAGAGAGCGGTTACTGGATCAAGAACTGGCCTTGAATTAAGAAATCATTTTCCATTGGAATAAAATATCGTTTTTAAATGTAAACCATTCAGAGTGAGGACAAAGTGGTCACATGAAGGTTTTGTGAGCAATTTGATTTGAATATGTGGAAACGAGAGATAATTTGATGTCACGACTTCGACCGATATGACCCAGTCCATGTTAACTCTTTGATTACTCTAACTTTGACCTCAAACCTCAAGACCAGTCGACGTCAATATCTAATCTGTACATATATATCATGGTACAGGTACTGAGTTTAGTTCAAATTCCATTGCTAATGGTATCACATTAACAGGAGTTAAAATGTGTCCCCTGACACTTGACCTTTTAATGAAAAACCATCTATCATGGATGGATGTATTGATGGAGGTTGACACCCGCTTCCACCAAGTTTGATTGAAATATCTTCAGCTGTTTTCAAGTATGGCATTGTTTTCCTGTTATAACTTCTGACCTTTCACATCTCACTGCCAAAATCTAATCAGTTTACCATCACATCAAAATAAACACGCGTTCCAAGTTTGATGAAAACCCCATCACGGGTTCACAATGAAATGCGGTCACAAATTTTTCATCAAATGGGACCTCTGACATTTGACCTCTTGACCCCATTATCTCATAAATTAATGTTTACATCACCACACAAACTTGTGCCAAGTTTCACTAAAATCCCTTCAGATGTTCTTTGGTTGTCATGAAAAAGAAAACCTGTCATGGACGGATTCATGCATGCACGTTCAGATGGACGGACAGACAGATGAACAACCCAAAAACATAACTCCTCCATTGACAAAAACTACCAAGGAATGTCTTGAAGAATTATCTGTGCAAGAGGTCATGCAAAAGGTGTTAGAAATGGCGCTTTTGGATGTCAAGACCAGTTTCATAAAGTGGTTGTTGTGATGGTATTGAAAGTATTGCTCAAGGACAACAAAGACCACAACTACTTGTTAATGTGAACTCCTTCTTTTCCTTCTTTCTTTTTCCTTCACAGATCCATCGCCTCCTCTCCAACTCCGTGTTGCAATGCAAAACTCAACAACTCTCTCCATCTCCTGGACAAGCCCTGAAGATACAAACAAAGATCATTATGAATATAAAGTGTTGTTGTCCAAGAACATGGAATTGGGAACAAATATAACAATAGGGCAAACAAACTACACCTTTACAAACCTCTCACCTGGAACAGACTACAACGTGTCTGTGTCATCACTCTACCATGAGAGAAAAAGCCAAGCTGCAGTGATACTTGTTACAACGGGTAGGTTACGTGAATACTTGATTGTAAACATGAAAAAGTAAGAAGTTTTTAAATGACTTACACCCTTTAGTGTGGACCTGTGGTGTTGGATTTTTCAGAGAGCGGTTACTGGATCAAGAACTGGCCTTGAATTAAGAAATAATTTTCCATTGGGATAAAATATAGTTTTTAAATGTAAACCATTCAGAGTGAGGACAAAGTGGTCACATGAAGGTTTTGTGAACAATTTGATTTGAATATGTGGAAACGAGAGATAATTTGATGTCACGACATCGACCGATATGACCCAGTCCATGTTAACTCTTTGATTACTCTAACTTTGACCTCAAACCTCAAGACCAGTAGACCTCAATATCTAATCTGTACATATATATCATGGTACATGTACTGAGTTTAGTTCAAATTCCATCGCTAATGGTATCACATTAACAGGAGTTAAAATGTGTCCCCTGGCACTTGACCTTTTAATGAAAAACCATCTATCATGGATGGATGTATTGATGGAGGTTGACACCCACTTCCACCAAGTTTGATTTAAATATCTTCAGCTGTTTTCAAGTATCACATTTTTTTCCTGTTATAACCTCTGACCTTTCACATCTCACTGCCAAAATCTAAACAGTTTACCATCACATCAAAATAAACACGCGTTCCAAGTTTGGTGAAAACCCCATCACGGGTTCACAATGTAATGCGGTCACAAATTTTTCATCAAATGGGACCTCTGACATTTGACCTCTTGACTCCATTATCTCATAAATTAATGTTTACATCACCGCACAAACTTGTGCCAAGTTTCACTAAAATCCCTTCAGATGTTCTTTGGTTGTCACGAAAAAGAAAACCTGTCATGGACGGACTCATGCATGCACGTTCAGATGGACGGACAGACAGATGAACAACCCAAAAACATAACGCCTCCATTGACAAAAAATACCAAGGAATGTCTTGAAGAATTATCTGTGCAAGAGGTCATGCAAAAGGTGTTAGAAATGGCACTTTTGGATGTCAAGACCAGTTTCATAAAGTGGTTGTTGTGATGGTATTGAAAGTATTGCTCAAGGACAACAAAGACCACAACTACTTGTTAATGTGAACTCCTTTTCCTTCTTTCTTTTTCCTTCACAGATCCATCGCCTCCTCTCCAACTCCGTGTTGCAATGCAAAACTCAACAACTCTCTCCATCTCCTGGACAAGCGCTGAAGATACAAACAAAGACCATTATGAATATAAAGTGTTGTTGTCCAAGAACATGGAATTGGGAACAAATATAACAATAGGGCAAACAAACTACACCTTTACAAACCTCTCACCTGGAACAGACTACAAGGTGTCTGTGTCATCACTCTACCATGAGAGAAAAAGCCAAGCTGCAGTGATACTTGCTACAACGGGTAGGTTACGTGAATACTTGATTGTAAACATGAAAAAGTAAGAAGTTTTGAAATGACTTACACCCTTTAGTGTGGACGTGTGGTGTTGGATTTTTCAGAGAGCGGTTACTGGATCAAGAACTGGCCTTGAATTAAGAAATCATTTTCCATTGGAATAAAATATCGTTTTTAAATGTAAACCATTCAGAGTGAGGACAAAGTGGTCACATGAAGGTTTTGTGAGCAATTTGATTTGAATATGTGGAAACGAGAGATAATTTGATGTCACGACTTCGACCGATATGACCCAGTCCATGTTAACTCTTTGATTACTCTAACTTTGACCTCAAACCTCAAGACCAGTCGACGTCAATATCTAATCTGTACATATATATCATGGTACAGGTACTGAGTTTAGTTCAAATTCCATTGCTAATGGTATCACATTAACAGGAGTTAAAATGTGTCCCCTGACACTTGACCTTTTAATGAAAAACCATCTATCATGGATGGATGTATTGATGGAGGTTGACACCCGCTTCCACCAAGTTTGATTGAAATATCTTCAGCTGTTTTCAAGTATGACATTGTTTTCCTGTTATAACTTCTGACCTTTCACATCTCACTGCCAAAATCTAATCAGTTTACCATCACATCAAAATAAACACGCGTTCCAAGTTTGATGAAAACCCCATCACGGGTTCACAATGAAATGCGGTCACAAATTTTTCATCAAATGGGACCTCTGACATTTGACCTCTTGACCCCATTATCTCATAAATTAATGTTTACATCACCACACAAACTTGTGCCAAGTTTCACTAAAATCCCTTCAGATGTTCTTTGGTTGTCATGAAAAAGAAAACCTGTCATGGACGGATTCATGCATGCACGTTCAGATGGACGGACAGACAGATGAACAACCCAAAAACATAACTCCTCCATTGACAAAAACTACCAAGGAATGTCTTGAAGAATTATCTGTGCAAGAGGTCATGCAAAAGGTGTTAGAAATGGCGCTTTTGGATGTCAAGACCAGTTTCATAAAGTGGTTGTTGTGATGGTATTGAAAGTATTGCTCAAGGACAACAAAGACCACAACTACTTGTTAATGTGAACTCCTTCTTTTCCTTCTTTCTTTTTCCTTCACAGATCCATCGCCTCCTCTCCAACTCCGTGTTGCAATGCAAAACTCAACAACTCTCTCCATCTCCTGGACAAGCCCTGAAGATACAAACAAAGATCATTATGAATATAAAGTGTTGTTGTCCAAGAACATGGAATTGGGAACAAATATAACAATAGGGCAAACAAACTACACCTTTACAAACCTCTCACCTGGAACAGACTACAACGTGTCTGTGTCATCACTCTACCATGAGAGAAAAAGCCAAGCTGCAGTGATACTTGTTACAACGGGTAGGTTACGTGAATACTTGATTGTAAACATGAAAAAGTAAGAAGTTTTTAAATGACTTACACCCTTTAGTGTGGACCTGTGGTGTTGGATTTTTCAGAGAGCGGTTACTGGATCAAGAACTGGCCTTGAATTAAGAAATAATTTTCCATTGGGATAAAATATAGTTTTTAAATGTAAACCATTCAGAGTGAGGACAAAGTGGTCACATGAAGGTTTTGTGAACAATTTGATTTGAATATGTGGAAACGAGAGATAATTTGATGTCACGACATCGACCGATATGACCCAGTCCATGTTAACTCTTTGCTTCCTCTAACTTTGACCTCAAACCTCAAGACCAGTAGACCTCAATATCTAATCTGTACATATATATCATAGTACATGTACTGAGTTTCGTTCAAATTCCATCGCTAATGGGATGACATTAACAGGAGTTAAAATGTGTCCCCTGGCACTTGACCTTTTAATGAAAAACCATCTATCATGGATGGATGTATTGATGGAGGTTGACACCCACTTCCACCAAGTTTGATTTAAATATCTTCAGCTGTTTTCAAGTCTCACATTTTTTTCCTGTTATAACCTCTGACCTTTCACATCTCACTGCCAAAATCTAAACAGTTTACCATCACATCAAAATAAACACGCGTTCCAAGTTTGGTGAAAACCCCATCACGGGTTCACAATGTAATGCGGTCACAAATTTTTCATCAAATGGCACCTCTGACATTTGACCTCTTGACCCCATTATCTCATATATTAATGTTTACATCACCACACAAACTTGTGCCAAGTTTCACTAAAATCCCTTCAGATGTTCTTTGGTTGTCATGAAAAAGAAAACCTGTCATGGACGGACTCATGCATGCACATTCAGATGGACGGACAGCCGGATGAACAACCCAAAAACATAACGCCTCCATTGACAAAAAATACCAAGGAATGTCTTGAAGAATTATCTGTGCAAGAGGTCATGCAAAAGGTGTTAGAAATGGCACTTTTGGATGTCAAGACCAGTTTCATAAAGTGGTTGTTGTGATGGTATTGAAAGTATTGCTCAAGGACAACAAAGACCACAACTACTTGTTAATGTGAACTCCTTCTTTTCCTTCTTTCTTTTTCCTTCACAGATCCATCGCCTCCTCTCCAACTCCGTGTTGCAAGGCAAAACTCAACAACTCTCTCCATCTCCTGGACAAGCCCTGAAGATACAAACAAAGATCATTATGAATATAAAGTGTTGTTGTCCAAGAACATGGAATTGGGAACAAATATAACAATAGGGCAAACAAACTACACCTTTACAAACCTCTCACCTGGAACAGACTACAAGGTGTCTGTGTCATCACTCTACCATGAGAGAAAAAGCCAAGCTGCAGTGATACTTGCTACAACGGGTAGGTTACGTGAATACTTGATTGTAAACATGAAAAAGTAAGAAGTTTTGAAATGACTTACACCCTTTAGTGTGGACGTGTGGTGTTGGATTTTTCAGAGAGCGGTTACTGGATCAAGAACTGGCCTTGAATTAAGAAATCATTTTCCATTGGAATAAAATATCGTTTTTAAATGTAAACCATTCAGAGTGAGGACAAAGTGGTCACATGAAGGTTTTGTGAGCAATTTGATTTGAATATGTGGAAACGAGAGATAATTTGATGTCACGACTTCGACCGATATGACCCAGTCCATGTTAACTCTTTGATTACTCTAACTTTGACCTCAAACCTCAAGACCAGTCGACGTCAATATCTAATCTGTACATATATATCATGGTACAGGTACTGAGTTTAGTTCAAATTCCATTGCTAATGGTATCACATTAACAGGAGTTAAAATGTGTCCCCTGACACTTGACCTTTTAATGAAAAACCATCTATCATGGATGGATGTATTGATGGAGGTTGACACCCGCTTCCACCAAGTTTGATTGAAATATCTTCAGCTGTTTTCAAGTATGACATTGTTTTCCTGTTATAACTTCTGACCTTTCACATCTCACTGCCAAAATCTAATCAGTTTACCATCACATCAAAATAAACACGCGTTCCAAGTTTGATGAAAACCCCATCACGGGTTCACAATGAAATGCGGTCACAAATTTTTCATCAAATGGGACCTCTGACATTTGACCTCTTGACCCCATTATCTCATAAATTAATGTTTACATCACCACACAAACTTGTGCCAAGTTTCACTAAAATCCCTTCAGATGTTCTTTGGTTGTCATGAAAAAGAAAACCTGTCATGGACGGATTCATGCATGCACGTTCAGATGGACGGACAGACAGATGAACAACCCAAAAACATAACTCCTCCATTGACAAAAACTACCAAGGAATGTCTTGAAGAATTATCTGTGCAAGAGGTCATGCAAAAGGTGTTAGAAATGGCACTTTTGGATGTCAAGACCAGTTTCATAAAGTGGTTGTTGTGATGGTATTGAAAGTATTGCTCAAGGACAACAAAGACCACAACTACTTGTTAATGTGAACTCCTTCTTTTCCTTCTTTCTTTTTCCTTCACAGATCCATCGCCTCCTCTCCAACTCCGTGTTGCAATGCAAAACTCAACAACTCTCTCCATCTCCTGGACAAGCCCTGAAGATACAAACAAAGATCATTATGAATATAAAGTGTTGTTGTCCAAGAACATGGAATTGGGAACAAATATAACAATAGGGCAAACAAACTACACCTTTACAAACCTCTCACCTGGAACAGACTACAACGTGTCTGTGTCATCACTCTACCATGAGAGAAAAAGCCAAGCTGCAGTGATACTTGTTACAACGGGTAGGTTACGTGAATACTTGATTGTAAACATGAAAAAGTAAGAAGTTTTTAAATGACTTACACCCTTTAGTGTGGACCTGTGGTGTTGGATTTTTCAGAGAGCGGTTACTGGATCAAGAACTGGCCTTGAATTAAGAAATAATTTTCCATTGGGATAAAATATAGTTTTTAAATGTAAACCATTCAGAGTGAGGACAAAGTGGTCACATGAAGGTTTTGTGAACAATTTGATTTGAATATGTGGAAACGAGAGATAATTTGATGTCACGACATCGACCGATATGACCCAGTCCATGTTAACTCTTTGCTTCCTCTAACTTTGACCTCAAACCTCAAGACCAGTAGACCTCAATATCTAATCTGTACATATATATCATAGTACATGTACTGAGTTTAGTTCAAATTCCATCGCTAATGGGATGACATTAACAGGAGTTAAAATGTGTCCCCTGGCACTTGACCTTTTAATGAAAAACCATCTATCATGGATGGATGTATTGATGGAGGTTGACACCCACTTCCACCAAGTTTGATTTAAATATCTTCAGCTGTTTTCAAGTCTCACATTTTTTTCCTGTTATAACCTCTGACCTTTCACATCTCACTGCCAAAATCTAAACAGTTTACCATCACATCAAAATAAACACGCGTTCCAAGTTTGGTGAAAACCCCATCACGGGTTCACAATGTAATGCGGTCACAAATTTTTCATCAAATGGCACCTCTGACATTTGACCTCTTGACCCCATTATCTCATATATTAATGTTTACATCACCACACAAACTTGTGCCAAGTTTCACTAAAATCCCTTCAGATGTTCTTTGGTTGTCATGAAAAAGAAAACCTGTCATGGACGGACTCATGCATGCACATTCAGATGGACGGACAGCCGGATGAACAACCCAAAAACATAACGCCTCCATTGACAAAAAATACCAAGGAATGTCTTGAAGAATTATCTGTGCAAGAGGTCATGCAAAAGGTGTTAGAAATGGCACTTTTGGATGTCAAGACCAGTTTCATAAAGTGGTTGTTGTGATGGTATTGAAAGTATTGCTCAAGGACAACAAAGACCACAACTACTTGTTAATGTGAACTCCTTCTTTTCCTTCTTTCTTTTTCCTTCACAGATCCATCGCCTCCTCTCCAACTCCGTGTTGCAAGGCAAAACTCAACAACTCTCTCCATCTCCTGGACAAGCCCTGAAGATACAAACAAAGATCATTATGAATATAAAGTGTTGTTGTCCAAGAACATGGAATTGGGAACAAATATAACAATAGGGCAAACAAACTACACCTTTACAAACCTCTCACCTGGAACAGACTACAAGGTGTCTGTGTCATCACTCTACCATGAGAGAAAAAGCCAAGCTGCAGTGATACTTGCTACAACGGGTAGGTTACGTGAATACTTGATTGTAAACATGAAAAAGTAAGAAGTTTTGAAATGACTTACACCCTTTAGTGTGGACGTGTGGTGTTGGATTTTTCAGAGAGCGGTTACTGGATCAAGAACTGGCCTTGAATTAAGAAATCATTTTCCATTGGAATAAAATATCGTTTTTAAATGTAAACCATTCAGAGTGAGGACAAAGTGGTCACATGAAGGTTTTGTGAGCAATTTGATTTGAATATGTGGAAACGAGAGATAATTTGATGTCACGACTTCGACCGATATGACCCAGTCCATGTTAACTCTTTGATTACTCTAACTTTGACCTCAAACCTCAAGACCAGTCGACGTCAATATCTAATCTGTACATATATATCATGGTACAGGTACTGAGTTTAGTTCAAATTCCATTGCTAATGGTATCACATTAACAGGAGTTAAAATGTGTCCCCTGACACTTGACCTTTTAATGAAAAACCATCTATCATGGATGGATGTATTGATGGAGGTTGACACCCACTTCCACCAAGTTTGATTGAAATATCTTCAGCTGTTTTCAAGTATGACATTGTTTTCCTGTTATAACTTCTGACCTTTCACATCTCACTGCCAAAATCTAATCAGTTTACCATCACATCAAAATAAACACGCGTTCCAAGTTTGATGAAAACCCCATCACGGGTTCACAATGAAATGCGGTCACAAATTTTTCATCAAATGGGACCTCTGACATTTGACCTCTTGACCCCATTATCTCATAAATTAATGTTTACATCACCACACAAACTTGTGCCAAGTTTCACTAAAATCCCTTCAGATGTTCTTTGGTTGTCATGAAAAAGAAAACCTGTCATGGACGGATTCATGCATGCACGTTCAGATGGACGGACAGACAGATGAACAACCCAAAAACATAACTCCTCCATTGACAAAAACTACCAAGGAATGTCTTGAAGAATTATCTGTGCAAGAGGTCATGCAAAAGGTGTTAGAAATGGCACTTTTGGATGTCAAGACCAGTTTCATAAAGTGGTTGTTGTGATGGTATTGAAAGTATTGCTCAAGGACAACAAAGACCACAACTACTTGTTAATGTGAACTCCTTCTTTTCCTTCTTTCTTTTTCCTTCACAGATCCATCGCCTCCTCTCCAACTCCGTGTTGCAATGCAAAACTCAACAACTCTCTCCATCTCCTGGACAAGCCCTGAAGATACAAACAAAGATCATTATGAATATAAAGTGTTGTTGTCCAAGAACATGGAATTGGGAACAAATATAACAATAGGGCAAACAAACTACACCTTTACAAACCTCTCACCTGGAACAGACTACAACGTGTCTGTGTCATCACTCTACCATGAGAGAAAAAGCCAAGCTGCAGTGATACTTGTTACAACGGGTAGGTTACGTGAATACTTGATTGTAAACATGAAAAAGTAAGAAGTTTTTAAATGACTTACACCCTTTAGTGTGGACCTGTGGTGTTGGATTTTTCAGAGAGCGGTTACTGGATCAAGAACTGGCCTTGAATTAAGAAATAATTTTCCATTGGGATAAAATATAGTTTTTAAATGTAAACCATTCAGAGTGAGGACAAAGTGGTCACATGAAGGTTTTGTGAACAATTTGATTTGAATATGTGGAAACGAGAGATAATTTGATGTCACGACATCGACCGATATGACCCAGTCCATGTTAACTCTTTGCTTCCTCTAACTTTGACCTCAAACCTCAAGACCAGTAGACCTCAATATCTAATCTGTACATATATATCATAGTACATGTACTGAGTTTAGTTCAAATTCCATCGCTAATGGGATGACATTAACAGGAGTTAAAATGTGTCCCCTGGCACTTGACCTTTTAATGAAAAACCATCTATCATGGATGGATGTATTGATGGAGGTTGACACCCACTTCCACCAAGTTTGATTTAAATATCTTCAGCTGTTTTCAAGTCTCACATTTTTTTCCTGTTATAACCTCTGACCTTTCACATCTCACTGCCAAAATCTAAACAGTTTACCATCACATCAAAATAAACACGCGTTCCAAGTTTGGTGAAAACCCCATCACGGGTTCACAATGTAATGCGGTCACAAATTTTTCATCAAATGGCACCTCTGACATTTGACCTCTTGACCCCATTATCTCATATATTAATGTTTACATCACCACACAAACTTGTGCCAAGTTTCACTAAAATCCCTTCAGATGTTCTTTGGTTGTCATGAAAAAGAAAACCTGTCATGGACGGACTCATGCATGCATGTTCAGATGGACGGACAGCCGGATGAACAACCCAAAAACATAACGCCTCCATTGACAAAAAATACCAAGGAATGTCTTGAAGAATTATCTGTGCAAGAGGTCATGCAAAAGGTGTTAGAAATGGCACTTTTGGATGTCAAGACCAGTTTCATAAAGTGGTTGTTGTGATGGTATTGAAAGTATTGCTCAAGGACAACAAAGACCACAACTACTTGTTAATGTGAACTCCTTCTTTTCCTTCTTTCTTTTTCCTTCACAGATCCATCGCCTCCTCTCCAACTCCGTGTTGCAAGGCAAAACTCAACAACTCTCTCCATCTCCTGGACAAGCCCTGAAGATACAAACAAAGATCATTATGAATATAAAGTGTTGTTGTCCAAGAACATGGAATTGGGAACAAATATAACAATAGGGCAAACAAACTACACCTTTACAAACCTCTCACCTGGAACAGACTACAAGGTGTCTGTGTCATCACTCTACCATGAGAGAAAAAGCCAAGCTGCAGTGATACTTGCTACAACGGGTAGGTTACGTGAATACTTGATTGTAAACATGAAAAAGTAAGAAGTTTTGAAATGACTTACACCCTTTAGTGTGGACCTGTGGTGTTGGATTTTTCAGAGAGCGGTTACTGGATCAAGAACTGGCCTTGAATTAAGAAATCATTTTCCATTGGAATAAAATATCGTTTTTAAATGTAAACCATTCAGAGTGAGGACAAAGTGGTCACATGAAGGTTTTGTGAGCAATTTGATTTGAATATGTGGAAACGAGAGATAATTTGATGTCACGACATCGACCGATATGACCCAGTCCATGTTAACTCTTTGATTACTCTAACTTTGACCTCAAACCTCAAGACCAGTAGACCTCAATATCTAATCTGTACATATATATCATGGTACATGTACTGAGTTTAGTTCAAATTCCATCGCTAATGGTATCACATTAACAGGAGTTAAAATGTGTCCCCTGGCACTTGACCTTTTAATGAAAAACCATCTATCATGGATGGATGTATTGATGGAGGTTGACACCCACTTCCACCAAGTTTGATTTAAATATCTTCAGCTGTTTTCAAGTATCACATTTTTTTCCTGTTATAACTTCTGACCTTTCACATCTCACTGCCAAAATCTAAACAGTTTACCATCACATCAAAATAAACACGCGTTCCAAGTTTGGTGAAAACCCCATCACGGGTTCACAATGTAATGCGGTCACAAATTTTTCATCAAATGGGACCTCTGACATTTGACCTCTTGACTCCATTATCTCATAAATTAATGTTTACATCACCGCACAAACTTGTGCCAAGTTTCACTAAAATCCCTTCAGATGTTCTTTGGTTGTCACGAAAAAGAAAACCTGTCATGGACGGACTCATGCATGCACGTTCAGATGGACGGACAGACAGATGAACAACCCAAAAACATAACGCCTCCATTGACAAAAAATACCAAGGAATGTCTTGAAGAATTATCTGTGCAAGAGGTCATGCAAAAGGTGTTAGAAATGGCACTTTTGGATGTCAAGACCAGTTTCATAAAGTGGTTGTTGTGATGGTATTGAAAGTATTGCTCAAGGACAACAAAGACCACAACTACTTGTTAATGTGAACTCCTTCTTTTCCTTCTTTCTTTTTCCTTCACAGATCCATCGCCTCCTCTCCAACTCCGTGTTGCAATGCAAAACTCAACAACTCTCTCCATCTCCTGGACAAGCGCTGAAGATACAAACAAAGACCATTATGAATATAAAGTGTTGTTGTCCAAGAACATGGAATTGGGAACAAATATAACAATAGGGCAAACAAACTACACCTTTACAAACCTCTCACCTGGAACAGACTACAAGGTGTCTGTGTCATCACTCTACCATGAGAGAAAAAGCCAAGCTGCAGTGATACTTGCTACAACGGGTAGGTTACGTGAATACTTGATTGTAAACATGAAAAAGTAAGAAGTTTTGAAATGACTTACACCCTTTAGTGTGGACGTGTGGTGTTGGATTTTTCAGAGAGCGGTTACTGGATCAAGAACTGGCCTTGAATTAAGAAATCATTTTCCATTGGAATAAAATATCGTTTTTAAATGTAAACCATTCAGAGTGAGGACAAAGTGGTCACATGAAGGTTTTGTGAGCAATTTGATTTGAATATGTGGAAACGAGAGATAATTTGATGTCACGACTTCGACCGATATGACCCAGTCCATGTTAACTCTTTGATTACTCTAACTTTGACCTCAAACCTCAAGACCAGTCGACGTCAATATCTAATCTGTACATATATATCATGGTACAGGTACTGAGTTTAGTTCAAATTCCATTGCTAATGGTATCACATTAACAGGAGTTAAAATGTGTCCCCTGACACTTGACCTTTTAATGAAAAACCATCTATCATGGATGGATGTATTGATGGAGGTTGACACCCGCTTCCACCAAGTTTGATTGAAATATCTTCAGCTGTTTTCAAGTATGACATTGTTTTCCTGTTATAACTTCTGACCTTTCACATCTCACTGCCAAAATCTAATCAGTTTACCATCACATCAAAAATAAACACGCGTTCCAAGTTTGGTGAAAACCCCATCACGGGTTCACAATGAAATGCGGTCACAAATTTTTCATCAAATGGGACCTCTGACATTTGACCTCTTGACCCCATTATCTCATAAATTAATGTTTACATCACCACACAAACTTGTGCCAAGTTTCACTAAAATCCCTTCAGATGTTCTTTGGTTGTCACGAAAAAGAAAACCTGTCATGGACGGACTCATGCATGCACGTTCAGATGGACGGACAGACAGATGAACAACCCAAAAACATAACGCCTCCATTGACAAAAAATACCAAGGAATGTCTTGAAGAATTATCTGTGCAAGAGGTCATGCAAAAGGTGTTAGAAATGGCACTTTTGGATGTCAAGACCAGTTTCATAAAGTGGTTGTTGTGATGGTATTGAAAGTATTGCTCAAGGACAACAAAGACCACAACTACTTGTTAATGTGAACTCCTTCTTTTCCTTCTTTCTTTTTCCTTCACAGATCCATCGCCTCCTCTCCAACTCCGTGTTGCAATGCAAAACTCAACAACTCTCTCCATCTCCTGGACAAGCGCTGAAGATACAAACAAAGACCATTATGAATATAAAGTGTTGTTGTCCAAGAACATGGAATTGGGAACAAATATAACAATAGGGCAAACAAACTACACCTTTACAAACCTCTCACCTGGAACAGACTACAAGGTGTCTGTGTCATCACTCTACCATGAGAGAAAAAGCCAAGCTGCAGTGATACTTGCTACAACGGGTAGGTTACGTGAATACTTGATTGTAAACATGAAAAAGTAAGAAGTTTTGAAATGACTTACACCCTTTAGTGTGGACGTGTGGTGTTGGATTTTTCAGAGAGCGGTTACTGGATCAAGAACTGGCCTTAAATTAAGAAATCATTTTCCATTGGAATAAAATATCGTTTTTAAATGTAAACCATTCAGAGTGAGGACAAAGTGGTCACATGAAGGTTTTGTGAGCAATTTGATTTGAATATGTGGAAACGAGAGATAATTTGATGTCACGACTTTGACCGATATGACCCAGTCCATGTTAACTCTTTGATTACTCTAACTTTGACCTCAAACCTCAAGACCAGTCGACGTCAATATCTAATCTGTACATATATATCATGGTACAGGTACTGAGTTTAGTTCAAATTCCATCGCTGATGGTATCACATTAACAGGAGTTAAAATGTGTCCCCTGACACTTGACCTTTTAATGAAAAACCATCTATCATGGATGGATGTATTGATGGAGGTTGACACCCGCTTCCACCAAGTTTGATTGAAATATCTTCAGCTGTTTTCA
>NW_028222257.1:0-2500 GCF_056783735.1 Eptatretus burgeri
AAAGGGATGGAATTCTTTACCTAGGCGTCTTTCTTGGAACTGAGAACTTCATTTTAAAAAACTGGGAATCTCTAATAATTAAAACTGAGAGACGTTTACGAAAGTGGAAGGGCTTACTTTGTCAACTCTCCTATCGGGGCCGAACCCTTGTTATCAACAACCTTGCAGCATCAATGCTTTGGCACGTTTTTATAGCACTGCAGCCCCCAGATTTGTTTCTTAAAAAATTACAATCAATTCTTATTGACTTCTTTTGGGGAGGAAAGCATTGGCTCCAACCTGGTGTGTTAAACTTGCCTGTTGCTGAAGGAGGACAAGGGCTGATTGCTATTACCAGCAAGGTGATGGCTTTTCGCCTCCTTTCGCTTCGCAGACTGCTGTACACGGACGTCTCGTGGAAGGCCTTGGCTCACTGCCTGCTTCGGCAGGCGGGGAAACTCGGCTACCATCAGCAACTGTTCCTTATTGACACCAAGGAAGTTGATATAGCATCAGTCCCCCTGTTTTATAGAAGCATGCTGAAGGCATGGCAGGCAGTCACTGTTCACCGAAATAACAATGACTACTCCCTGCAAATGTTTTTAAATGAGCCTATCTTTTTAAACCCCATTTTTGAAGGGGTCTGCAGCAATTATATTCTTGTGCAGAAGTTTATTGATGCTGGATGTACGAAGGTAAAAGATCTCAGAACTCCTTCTCCTCATAAGTGGAAGCCAGCTGCTGACGTCGCTGTGGCCACTGGAGTGAGGTCCATTCGAATTATTGGGAGAATCTTTTCTGTGATTCTGCGCTTTTTCAAGCAAACTAATCTGAAATGGATTCCAGAGGTAGAAGCTAACCTTTCTTTATCCCTACATCCCTTTCCAGAGCTTTTGCTTCATTTTCAAGGTTTCACCTCCTTTAAATTGATGGAAAAATCTTCTGTTTACGCTTTGTGTGTTAAAACTCTTGTTCCCGATAGACCTGCGGAACCACAAGCACATTGGGGGAGAATGCTTCAGACCACTCATTCTACTTCGATCAACTGGCATGTTATGTACAAGGCACCCACTGCTAAGCGCTCCGGAGATTTGCAGTGGCGACTGGCACATTACATTTTACCATCCAATGTTTTATCTCATCGTATATCTCCCGATAACACAGAATTGTGTCCCTTCTGCGGTGCCACAGAAACTATTTTTCACATTTTTATTGATTGCTCAAGGTTGGCACCCCTTTTTACAGTCTTATCACGTGCTATCCAGGGACTCGGCCTAACTTTTACTTGTTGTGGTTTTGTTTACGGTTTTAGCATCTTCCACCAGCGTAAATACGAGTGCCTGTTAGCAAATTATTTGTCCTCTGAAGCGAAGCTTGCTATATACATGTCAAGGAAACGCAAACTTCAAGATGTTTGTGATTCTGTTTCCGATGTTGTTTATCTCTTTAAAACCTTGGTCACAGCACGAGTGCACCTTGAAATTAATTCCAGTGATTGTACACTGTTCTCACAACAGTGGTGTGTGAACACATCCTTATGTGAACTTGTTGATGGTGTACTTACATTGAAGTTTTAATTTACCTTGTTTCTTTGTTGGGCAATGCTCAGGCATTTGCTTGTACTGGTATAACTTCTCTTGTTACATCATGATCCCAAACAATCAAGAGGCCAAAAGTGTCTCCCTCTCCCTCTCCCTCTCCTCCCTCTCTCCTCCCTCTCCCTCTCCCTCTCCCTCTCCCTCTCCCTCTGCCTCTGCCTCTCCCTCTCCCTTTCCCTCTCCCTCTCCCTCTGCCTCTGCCTCTCCCTCTCCCTTTCCCTCTCCCTCTCTTTTTCTCACACCTCTTCGTCTTGACGTTTTCGACGTGACAAGTGGTATTTGCCAGTGATAAATAAATAAAGAAACCCGGAAGCGATTGCAAAATCCAGCCATCTTGTGTAAATGCGTGGCAGATGCGCTGAAAGGGCCTATTTGTACTTCCTGTGATTGTGACGAAATTTACAATGACTCTTCTCCATATTCTAATAATTAATGTTGATTCAAAAATTTAATGACAAAAGCTCAAATGGTGAAAAAGGTTATGGCCTGCACAGACAGACCAAAGGCAGATGAATCATCCACAACCAAAGAACCAAAGGAAAAGATTGACGGGCCCCAACCTCGCCCGTCAAAGTGATGGACAACCACTGCAATTTCCATCTCCATCTCACGAATGAGGAAAAGAAGGAAAAACAAAACACAGAATCAACAACTGAGCTGTCAGTCAAGGCTTAACTTCTGCGCACAATTGTGTGTGTGTATGTTGTGAGTGTGATTGTGTATGAGGGAATGTGAGTGTGTGTTGTGTTTGTGTGATTGTGTGTGATTGTGTGTGATTGTGTGTGTGTGTGTGTGTGTGTGTGTGTGTGTGTGTGTGTGTGTGTGTGTGTGTGTGTGTGTGTGTGTGTGTGTGTGTGTGTGTGTGTGTGTTTGTGCGCAATGGGGGACGTTCTTGTCCGTGAACCCCAAACACAGAATCAAAA
>NW_028222257.1:12500-17500 GCF_056783735.1 Eptatretus burgeri
TGTGGTGAATCGGGACATTTAAAAAGCGATTGCCCCAAGAATATATTAAGTGGCATATCTAGTATGGTCGAACCCCTTGAGACGAATAGTGGTATATCTAGAGTTGGGAACGTTGGTGACGCTTCAAACTCGAACAATCTGCCTGGGCCGCCGAGAGTGGAGGTAAATCCCCCCCTGACAGATGACGAAAGCTTCACCGTTGTTCCTTCAAAAAGGAAACATAAATTGAAGCATTTAAATGATAACAATAGTCAAGATGTGACGGCGAGCTGTGCAAAAAAGATGCTCGGCGCCGGCTGCCGAGAATAATGACTCGTGTTTGGAAGCAACAATAGATGCTCTTTTTAAAACGAAAAATCGATTTGATGTAATTGCTCCAGAGGATGATGACTTTTTTGTCGGTGGGGTTAGTGAACATGAGGAGGAGATTGGTTTTGTGCAGCAGGGAGCACACGTGACCACTCCCATAGTCACAGGCACCTTGGATATTAACACCGAATCCACTGTAACCCCCCTCCCTGAAAAGACCAACAGTGAAATGTGTACCGTTTCTAAGTCACCAATTACTCCAAACCTGGTTGAATCAGGGTGTAAAGCTTCAACTAGTGAAACACCAGGTTCATCTCAAGCGGAATATAACGTTCCTTCCATTAGTATTCTTCCTCCTCCCCGTTTTCTTCACCCTCCCACTCCTCCTCCTCCTCCCCCTCCCACTTCTAATCTTCTTCCTCTTCCCACCCCTCCACCTCCCCCTATTCCACCTCCCCCACTCCACCTCCCCCTACTCCACCTCCCCCCACTCCTCCTCCCCCACTCCTCCTCCCCCACTCCTCCTCCCCCACTCCTCCTCCCCCACTCCTCCTCCCTCCACTCTTCCTTCCCCGACTCCTCCGACTCCTTCTCCCCCTTTGGAAGCGGAATGTGAGGCTTCCCTTATTAAACCATCAGCTCCATCTTTGGAGCATAACGATAATGTAATGGACACCAATCAGTACTCGGATTATGATTCGGACGGGGACTCATCACTTGCTTTTTGTGGCAGTGCTGAAGCATGGAATGATCCAGTTTCCCAAGATTCGGAGAGTGTTACCAGTGTTCCACCTGCCGATATCATAAAGTTTCTTCATGACACCTTTCGCAAGAAACATGTTAAAATTAAAAACTTTTTCCCTGACTTATCCGGCTTTATAATCTCTGCGAAGCTTTTGCTCCTCAAAGCCGGACAGCTTGGTGTGACGGAATCACAAGTGTATCGACTCCGGAAATGCATCCTCAAAGCAAAGAATGAGCTGCAGACACAGAGAGACTAAGTTTTTGACACACCCTAACTCTATGTTAGCCTATGGCCTTCTCTATAGCGAGTTTAAATATTAATGGGGGACGCTCCTCCATCCGTAAAGCAGAAGTTAAACAGTTTGTTGAGGCAAATCACATTGATGTTTTGCTTTTGCAAGAAACAAGATGCAGCTCCTCTTGTGCAAGTGAATGGCAAAGGACAATGAGGGGAAAATGGTTTTTTAGTAGTCTGGAACACCCAAGGGCTGGGGTGGCTGTTTATTTACAACCTTCCTTTTGCAGTCCCAGTGTTGTTTTTAATGAGATTATCAAAGGGTATTTGATTTCACTCACCTTCACACATAATGGCTTTAAACACACCGTACTTAATGTCTACGCACCGAGCGATAGCACGGAGAGACTCGCCTTTTACACACACTTAGAAACGTCTCTTTTACACATTGATTTTGATGGACTTGTCTGCTTGGGTGGAGATTTTAACTGCACGATGGACCCCACCATTGATCGTAATGGAGAGGAGCCGCACCCAGCAAGCACAGCGCCTTTGTTGAGAGCCTTGTCCAAGTTTTCCCTGGTTGATGTGTGGAGAATCCGCAATCTTTCTCTCCGCCAATACACGTGGAGTCGGTGTTCAAAAGGCCACGTATCACTTGCAAGATTGGACCGTTTCTACATCAACAGTACCTTTTTAAATGTTGTGAGCAATATGGACATTATTCCGAGCGGCTTCTCAGACCATCACATGGTCGCACTTCGGATTCACCAACCAGTTCGGAATCGTGGTGCTGCCTACTGGACCTTCAACGCAAGCCTCTTGGATGACCAACTGTTTGTCGATGCCTTTGGTGTGTTCTGGAGAGCCTTGCTCCAACGTAAAACTTCCTTCCCCTGCCTTGGAAAATGGTGGGACAACGTCAAAATGCAAATAAGATCCTTTTGCCAACAATATGGAGCCTACCACACCAAATATGACTCTGCCCTTCAATCCTTGCTTGCCAAAGAAATATTATATTTGCAGACCAACCTCTTGGCCTCAAATCATGAAAGAACCAACCTCTTGCTGGCGAAGAAAAAAGCTCTTCTTGCTGGACTTTGTGCAAAGCAAGCCAGAGGAGCGCTGATTCGTCTCCGACTGGAGAATTTGTGCTACCTGGACACCTCCTCTAAGTTCTTTTTTTGGACTGGAAGATCAAACAAAGAGAAGTCAGCAGATAACTTCAGTAAGGACAAAGGAAGGAAGGATAACACACAATCAAAAGATGTCAGAGCCTCACTCAGACACTACTTTACTGAACTTTATCGTGCTCCGAAAATCGACAACAAAATGGTAACAGTGCTGACTTCTTCCTTACCTACCTTGTCAAAATCTGCAGTTCTACAAATGGACAAGGAAGTAACTTTGGAGGAACTCCAAGCTGCTCTTCAAACTCTACCCTCGGGTAAGGCCTCCGGCCTGGATGGAATTCCTGCGGAATTTTATAAAACCTTTTGGGACCTCCTCGGACCAGAACTACTTGAGGTTATAATCGACGGTCGACGATCAGGCTCACTGCCATTAAGCTGCCGGAGGGCTGTCCTCGCCCTTATCCCCAAAAAAGGAGACCTTCAGCAACCACACAACTGGCGTCCCATCTCATTACTCTGTGCAGACTACAAAATATTTTCCAAGGCCCTTGCCAACCGCCTTAAAGCCATAATCGAGGAGATCGTACACCCAGATCAGTCTTACTGTGTCCCGAAGAGGACAATTCATGACAGTATCTTTATTGTGCGTGATATAATTGACATCTGTTCTCTTGAGCAAAGAAATGTCGGGTTGGTGTTCTTAGATCAAGAAAAGGCCTTTGATACCATTGATCATTTTTATCTTTTCTCTGTTTTACAGGGGTTTGGTTTTGGGGAAAATTTTATCTCTCATGTGCAGTTACTGTATAACAACACTTTTAGTCTCTTAAAGGTTAACAACATTTTATGTCCCCCTTTCCCGGTTAATAGAGGCATTCGTCAAGGGTGCCCTCTTTCTGGCCTCCTGTACTCTCTTGCGATTGAGCCTTTACTCGTTCGGTTGCGTGCACGTCTTCTTGGTTTCCTTCCTCAACCAATGGCGAACCCGTTTAAAGTGATTGCTTATGCAGATGATCTTTGTGCAATCGTTCGCTCGATTGAGGACGTCTCATCCTTGGTCCGTTGCATTCATGAATTTGGTTTGGCAAGTTCCACAAAAGTGAACTGGGGAAAAAGCAGAGCTCTCCATCTTGGTCCACAAAATGGCGCCATTCCTCCGACTCTTCCCGAGAAACTTAAATGGGAAAGGGATGGAATTCTTTACCTAGGCGTCTTTCTTGGAACTGAGAACTTCATTTTAAAAAACTGGGAATCTCTAATAATTAAAACTGAGAGACGTTTACGAAAGTGGAAGGGCTTACTTTGTCAACTCTCCTATCGGGGCCGAACCCTTGTTATCAACAACCTTGCAGCATCAATGCTTTGGCACGTTTTTATAGCACTGCAGCCCCCAGATTTGTTTCTTAAAAAATTACAATCAATTCTTATTGACTTCTTTTGGGGAGGAAAGCATTGGCTCCAACCTGGTGTGTTAAACCTGCCTGTTGCTGAAGGAGGACAAGGGCTGATTGCTATTACCAGCAAGGTGATGGCTTTTCGCCTCCTTTCGCTTCGCAGACTGCTGTACACGGACGTCTCGTGGAAGGCCTTGGCTCACTGCCTGCTTCGGCAGGCGGGGAAACTCGGCTACGATCAGCAACTGTTCCTTATTGACACCAAGAAAGTTGATATAGCATCAGTCCCCCTGTTTTATAGAAGCATGCTGAAGGCATGGCAGGCAGTCACTGTTCGCCGAAATAACAATGACTACTCCCTGGAAATGTTTTTAAATGAGCCTATCTTTTTAAACCCCATTTTTGAAGGGGTCTGCAGCAATTATATTCTTGTGCAGAAGTTTATTGATGCTGGATGTACGAAGGTAAAAGATCTCAGAACTCCTTCTCCTTATAAGTGGAAGCCAGCTGCTGACGTCGCTGTGGCCACTGGAGTGAGGTCCATTCGAATTATTGGGAGAATCTTTTCTGTGATTCTGCGCTTTTTCAAGCAAACTAATCTGAAATGGATTCCACAGGTGGAAGCTAACCTTTCTTTATCCCTACATCCCTTTCCAGAGCTTTTGCTTCATTTTCAAGGTTTCACCTCCTTTAAATTGATGGAAAAATCTTCTGTTTATGCTTTGTGTGTTAAAACCCTTGTTCCCGATAGACCTGCGGAACCACAAGCACATTGGGGGAGAATGCTTCAGACCACTCATTCTACTTCAATCAACTGGCATGTTATGTACAAGGCACCCACTGCTAAGCGCTCCGGAGATTTGCAGTGGCGACTGGCACATTACATTTTACCATCCAATGTTTTATCTCATCGTATATCTCCCGATAACACAGAATTGTGTCCCTTCTGCGGTGCCACAGAAACTATTTTTCACATTTTTATTGATTGCTCAAGGTTGGCACCCCTTTTTACAGTCTTATCACGTGCTATCCGGGGACTCGGCCTAACTTTTACTTGTTGTGGTTTTGTTTACGGTTTTAGCATCTTCCACCAGCGTAAATACGAGTGCCTGTTAGCAAATTATTTGTCCTCTGAAGCGAAGCTTGCTATATACATGTCAAGGAAACGCAAACTTCAAGATGTTT
>NW_028222257.1:27500-52000 GCF_056783735.1 Eptatretus burgeri
GTGTTGTGGGGGCGTGTGTGTTGTATGTGACTGTGATTGTGTGTGTGAGTGTTGTGTGTGTGCGAGAGTATGTGTGTGTGTGAGTGTTGTGTGTGTGTGTGAGTGTGTGTTTGTGCGCAATGGGGGACGTTCTTGTCCGTGAACCCCAAACACAGAATCAAAAACTGAGCAGTCAGTCAAGGCTTAACTTCTGCGCACAATTGTGTGTGTGTGTGTGTATGTTGTGAGTGTGATTGTGTGTGAGTGAATGTGAGTGTGTGTGTTGTGTGTGTGTGTGTGTTGTGTGTGACTGTGATTGTGTGCGTGAGTGTGATTGTGTGTGTGTGTGTGTGTGTGAATGTGAGTGTGTGCGAGAGTATGTGTGTGTGTGTGAGTGTGTGTTTGTGCGCAATGGGGGACGTTCTTGTCCGTGAACCCCAAACACAGAATCAAAAACTGAGCATTCAGTCAAGACTTAACTTCTGCGCACAATTGTGTGTGTGTGTGTGTGTTTTGAGTGTGAGTGTGATTGTGTGTGTGTGTGTGTTGTGTGTGTGATTGTGTTTGAATGTGTGTGTTGTGTGTGAGTGTGTTGTGTGTTGTGTGATTGTGTGTGTGTGTGTGTGTGTGTGTGTGTGTGTGTGTTTGTGTCCAAGTGTGAGTGTGTGTGCCATTCAGAAAACATAACATTTCCTCTTTTAAAACTGCCCTGCCTCTGAAGAAAGTGGAGCACACTCCCACAAAAATTTCTCTCACTCTCACTGACTGTCTCTGTCTCTGTCTCTGTCTCTGTCTCTGTCTCTGTCTCTGTCTCTGTCTCTGTCTCTCTCTCTGTCTCTCTCTCTCTCTCTCTCTCTCTCTCTCTCTCTCTCTCTCTCTCTCTCTCTCTCTCTCTCTCTCTCTCTCTCTCTCTCTCTCTCTCTCTCTCTCTCTCTCTCTCTCTCTCTCTCTCTCTCTCTCTCTCTCTCTCTGTTTCTGTTTCTCACTCTGTTTCTCACCCCTCTTCGTCTTGACGTTTTCGACGTGACAAGTGGTATGTGCCAGTGATAAATCAATAAAGAAATCCGGAAGCGATTGCAAAATCCATCCATCTTGTGTTCACGCGTGGCAGATGGGCTGAAAGGGCCAATTTGTACTTCCTGTGATTGTGACGAAATTTACAATGACTCTTCTCCATATTCAAATAATAAATGTTGATTCAAAAATTTCATGACAAAAGCTGAAATGGTGAAAAAGGTTAGGCCTTGCACAGACAGACCAAAGGAAGATGAATCATCCACAACCAAAGAACCAAAGGAAAAGATTGACGGGCCCCAACCTCGCCCGTCAAAGTGATGGACAACCACTGTAATTTCCATCTTCATCTCACCAATGAGGATAAGAAGGAAAAACAAAACACAGAATCAACAACTAAGCAGTCAGTTAAGGCTTAACTTCTGCGCACAATTTGTGTGTGTGTGTGTGTGTGTGTGTTGTGTGTGTGTGTGATTGTGTGTGTTTGTGTGTGAATGTGAGTGTGTGTGTGTGAATGTGAGTGTGTGTGTGTGTGTTGTGTGTGAGTGAGTGTGAATGTGTGTTGTGTGTGAGTGAGTGTGAATGTGTGTGTGTGTGTGTGTGTGTGTGTGTGTGTGTGTTGTATGTGACTGTGATTGTGTGCGTGAGTGTTGTTGTGTGTGAGTGTGATTGTGTGTGTGTGTGTGAGTGTTGTGTGTGTGCGAGAGTATGTGTGTGAGTGTGTGTTTGTGCGCAATGGGGGACGTTCTTATCCGTGAACCCCAAACACAGAATCAAAAACTGAGCAGTCAGTCAAGGCTTAACTTCTGCGCACAATTGTGTGTGTGTATGTTGTGAGTGTGATTGTGTGTGAGTGAATGTGAGTGTGTGTTGTGTGTGTGTGTCTGTGTGTCTGTGTGTTGTGTGTGACTGTGATTGTGTGCGTGAGTGTTGTGTGTGAGTGTGATTGTGTGTGTGTGAATGTGAGTGTGTGCGAGAGTATGTGTGTGTGTGTGTGTGTGTGAGTGTGTGTTTGTGTGCATTGGGGGACGTTCTTGTCCGTGAACCCCAAACACAGAATCAAGAACTGAGCATTCAGTCAAGGCTTAACTTCTGCTCACAATTGTGTGTGTGTGTGTGTGTGGTTTGTGTGTGTGTGTGTGTGTGTGTGTAAGAATGTGAGTGTGTGTGTGTGTTGTGTGTGTGATTGTGTTTGAATGTGTGTGTGTGTGTGTTGTGTGGTGTGTGATTGTGTGTGTGTGTTTGTGTCCAAGTGTGAGTGTGTGTGCTGTTCAGAAAACATCACATTTCCTCTTTTAAAACTGCCCTGCCTCTGAAGAAAGTGGAGCACACTCCCACAAAAATTTCTCTCACTCTCACTGACTGTCTCTGTCTCTGTCTCTGTCTCTCTCTCTCTCTCTCTCTGTTTCTGTTTCTCACTCTGTTTCTCACCCCTCTTCGTCTTGACGTTTTCGACGTGACAAGTGGTATGTGCCAGTGAAAAATCAATAAAGAAATCCGGAAGTGATTGCAAAATCCAGCCATCTTGTGTTCATGCGTGGCAGATGGGCTGAAAGGGCCAATTTGTACTTCCTGTGATTGTGACGAAATTTACAATGACTCTTCTCCATATTCAAATAATAAATGTTGATTCAAAAATTTCATGACAAAAGCTGAAATGGTGAAAAAGGTTATGGCCTTGCACAGACAGACCAAAGGAAGATGAATCATCCACAACCAAAGAACCAAAGGAAAAGATTGACGGGCCCCAACCTCGCCCGTCAAAGTGATGGACAACCACTGTAATTTCCATCTCCATCTCACCAATGAGGATAAGAAGGAAAAACAAAACACAGAATCAACAACTGAGCAGTCAGTCAAGGCTTAACTTCTGCGCACAATTGTGTGTGGGTGTGTGTGTGTGTGTGTGTGTGTGTGTGTGTGTGTGTGTGTGTGTGTGTGTGTGTGTGTGTGCTGGCGTGCTTCTGGAGCCCCATTATTTTTGAAATTTTTTGCATTAAACTTCTTCCTCCCCTCCGTTTGTTCCACTTCCTAATTGGACCACTCATACAAAATTTCGTTGAAATCAATTATTGTCTCGGGGGTCCACGAGCCAATCAAAATTGTATCTCAAGTTTATTATTTTATGCAAAAGACAGCTGCATTTATGCAAGGAGTTCCTCTGAAAAATAAAAGCTCATGTTTTATCATTCTGCATATTTTCCCTATTTAAGGTTACATTTAATCATCCCACTGTTCATATCCACAAAATTAAGCAAGAGGCAGCGATTTGATAGACATTGACATTATTAAAAAATAGCTGCCAGTAGGGTGGATATACTGGTTCTGGCTCACTTTTCCCCATGTAAATGAATGGGGGATTTTCAGCGATTCCCTTTTTTTCCCTAAAAATAAACCCCCTTTTTATCCGTTTTTCCCTGTTGTGCAGGGGTTTGGTTTTTTGTGAGGCAATGTTTTATGGCCAGATGCCCTTCCTGACGCCAACCCTGGTCACCTCTTACAACACACAGGGATATGGTACACCTATTCTAACCGGGGCATACACCGGGACCAGTACACTGGCACTCATTTCGCCGACCTCGGAAGGATGACAGGCTGAGTCAACCCCCTGGTGTTAATTCAGCAGCCAACGGGGCTTGAACTCAGGACACTGGGATCCCAAGCTGCCACCCTAACCACTAAGCCAACACCAGGCTTAGCCAACACCAGGCTTTGTAGGTATATATATATATATATAATATATATATATATATATATATATATATATATATATATATATATATATATATATATATATATATATATATATATATATATATATATATATATATATATATATATATATATATATATATATATATATATATATATATATATATATATATATATATATATATATATATATATATATATATATATATATATATATACATACAAGTTATTATATTATATATATCACCAGGCTATCCCAAGGTATATTTATTTGTCTCCCCTTTTAACCTGGAGGTTGAACCTCATTGAATTGAACACCTGGGGGTTGAACAGCTCACTCATTGAACCTATAAAGATTTGTTCATTCTCAAATTCCTTCAATAGTTTTATTTTCTTTGCACAATAATCCCCATCTAAAATATTGACAAACAAAACATTTGAATCTTTATATTTTTTAAGATACCCCTTTTGTGCCTTACAAAATGATAAACTTCTCTTAATGATCTCATCTGGCCACCGCCCGAGTTGCAAATCATTTTTGTGTATAAACCACGCCATAAAAAAAAGTTTTGTTTCAAATGTTTTCAGTTCATGCCGTGAAAATGAGGAAGTGTTTTTTTTTGACACGATCGTGCTGTGAAAAGAAAAACAGGAACTATTCTGTGAGACAAGGTCTCGTGTTTATATTTTATCTCAGAACACGAACTGAAAACATGTTTAATCAAAACCATTTTAGGGCATTTTCAGTATGTTTTGAAAATATATCTCCCAGTTATTTTCCAAGCTGTCATTTCCTGTGGCCGCACACAATGCTTAGGTAATTTCCTCGTCGTTGCCTTATAAGTGATTCACCAGACAAAGTTTCTGCCAGACGGGATTTTCATTTTTACAACTGAGACATGGACTCACTCTCTTCCGATGAACAAAACAGCTCACTACAAAGTTGGTAAGTTTGTGTATGGTTTTCTCTTTGAACGATGAAGCAAATGATTATAAATTAAATCATGATAATTCTGATATTTTTTTTTCCTGACAGGTCGTTGGAAGAAATTGAGTTTACATATCACGATGAGGTGCATCAAATGAATACTCTTATTGAAGAGATCAATGATTTTAGAAGAGAATTGAAAGACATTTATAATGAGTGGTACGAAGTCTTCTCACGGCCTCTGATCTCGAATGAATTAAACCAATGGTGAGACACGTGTGTGTGTGTATATATATGTGTGTCTGTGTGTGTGTGTGTGTGTGTGTGTGTGTGTGTGTGTACATATATATATATATATATATATATATATATATATATATATATATATATATATATATGTGTATATATATATATATATATATGTGTGTGTCGCTTTCCCTGTCTGTTTGTATCTCTCTCTGTCTGTCTCTTCATCTATACCCTTGACTTATTATTATTATTTTTTTCAGCACTATCACACAACATCAGCTGTTGAAGCAATCTTGTACAACACATGATTTTCTGGAGGTAAATGTTTCTGAATTATTATTAATATCACTCTCTCTCTTCAGAATGTCGTCTTATGTTGGTTGCATCATTAGTTTGGACGCGGTTTTGCCAGGACACTGGAATTCATTTTATTGACCTTGAAAGGATGACAGGCTGAGTCGGCCTCCTGGTGTGTTAATTCAGTGGTCAACGAGGCTGGTGTGTTAGTTCAGTGGTCAACGAGGCTTGAACTTAGAACCAACACCAGGTTTACTCATATTACCATGTAATTATCTTTATAAAACCTAATTATTATCCACTTTTTGTTTCAAAACAGAATATGGTGTCTGAGTTTCGAAATCACAAGACATCTGAAGAAGATTGCTGGGAAAGATTATACATTCTCGCAAATGAATATTTAATATTTTCAATATTAATAAATTATATTTGTTTTGTTTACAATTACTTGATTCTGAATTTCAAGAAGAGGATCAAGACATGAAGGGGGGATAGGTGCGCCCCCCCAATGACCCATCACCCCCTCATCCCATCCCTCCCCTCCCCATGTGTGTGTGTGTGGGGAAGGGTGGGGGTGGGATGAGGGAGGTGGTGGGTCAAAGGTGGGGGTGCACAGGGGGATGAGGGGGTGGGGCTTCGGTGGGTGGGGCTTGTGTGGGTGGGGCTTGTGTGGGCGGGATGTGGGAGCGGTTTATGTGGGTGGAGCTTGTGTGGGCAGGGTTTATGTGGGCAGGGTTTATGTGCGCGGAGCTTCGGTGGAGCTTATGTGAGAGGAGTGAATGTGGATGAGGCTTATGTGGATGAGGTTTGTGTGGATAAATGGATGGGTGGAGAGATGGGTGGATGGGTGGATGAGTGGAGCTTGTGTGGATGGGTGGATAATTTTTTCATTAAAGAAACATGTTGTGTGTGGGGAACTAATGAACTAATCACTAATTATGTGAATATGATGAATATTGGTGGAGCTTGTGTGGGGTTTGTGTGGAGCTTGTGTGGGGTTTGTGTGTGGTGGGGGCTTGTGTGGGTGGGGCTTGTGTGGGCGGGGCTTCGGTGGGAGGGGCGTGTGTGGGCGGAGTCAAAAAGGGGCGGAGTCAAAAAATTTCAATTTATTGGAGCTTGTGAGGGGTTTGTGTGTGGTGGGGTTTGTGTGGGGTTTGTGTGGGCGGGGCTTGTGTGGGGTTTGTGTGGGTGGAGTCAAAAATTTCAATTTATCTTTGTCTTTTGTAATTCCTGTGAATAAAATGAACCTAAAATCTCTTCCCCTTCCAAATCATATATCTTATAAGTCCAAGGAACCGTATCTATTACATCAAAAATTTTAAAAAGCTCGTTGGTCCATCTTTTAACATAACCCTTTTCAAAATGAGATTTCCACCTATATATTCTTACGATATCACCAACTTTGAACTTAGGTTTTCTGACATTAATCTCTTTTTCATATTTTAATTTTGTAAATGTTTCTGATGGTTTCATATTTGTTGACGTGTGAATCGTGTCATTATACTTATCCACAATATCCTGAATAAAAGATGACCATTGTTGTGAACCGAGTTGTGTGAATTTTTTATATAGTCTCTCTTTTAAGGTACGATTAAAACGTTCAACAACAACTGCCTTCCCTTCATTAAAGGTACTGTATAATGTAATACTGTTATTTTTTAGAAAATTCATAAATGTCTTGTTATAAAACTCTCTACCCTCATCAGTCCACAATTTTTTAGGTTTTCTCTTACTTTTATTAAATATCTGTTGAAAGGCTAACATAAGAGTATTACCTGTTTTGTTTTTTAATGGCATAACCCACGCATATCTACTCCTCAAATCAATAACGGTTAAAGCATACTTGTACCCCTTATCATTATTAAGTTCAATCAAATCAGCAGACCAGATATAATCAACTTCCTTGGAATAAACTTTCCTTCTCTGAAACTTTGTGAATATTGGTTGATGTAATTCATCAGCTAATTGCTCTTCAGTCTTAATGACATCATTAGAGCCTATAAGTTTTTTGAATTTCCAAGTCCAAGTTTCAATTTAGCACTGATCATCTTCTTCACAATGAAACGATCAACTTTTTCTCTCAAGGTTGGATTTTGTATCAGAGACAAATTATACAACATTTCTCTATCGGCTTCATGCTTTTCTTCCAACGTTGTGGTATTCCCAAAATCAATATCGTGTCTCATGCACACTTCATCAACTCTATTGATAGGCTTACTCCAGAATTTAGGATTGTCTGCCTCATCTAATCTTTTATCCAAGTTTGTGCCTGGACCACAGAAAGAATACCCTGGAAGATGTAATTCCCCTGGTATTCCAGTAGTTGTAAATTTACTTCCTGATAAAAACTTTTGTATATCTCCTCCTCGTTTGTGTTTGGAGATAAATTGATTTTTTTTTTGAACCACACACCGAACATTTTTGGATAACCCTGTTATTTTTATTTTTAATATATGAAATATTTTTAGTATTAGTTTTCTTTTTACATTTGAGACGAATAACTCATTTATTTATGTGAAAAAGTCCTGCAGAGTGCAAAAACCTTTTTAGTTTCCAACATGCACATTTGAATCTTAATTTTTAAAACATAAAGAATCCTGAGAAATGCCTTCACTCTCTCCTCCATTTATTTAAGAAAAAAAATAAAAATGAAAAACTTGAATTAAAATGAATAGCTTGGCGATGTCAATAGTCTTGAAGAAAATATTGCAAATAGACTTGTCAATTCTTTGTTTTCCTCCTCGGTGGGTTGAGTTATTTTCTGTAATACCACCAATCTTTTTTGAATCTCACTGGTTTCCATATTTTGATATTTATTTTGTCTCGCTCTTTCCTCCCTCTCCTCCTCTCTCTTCTCTCTTTCCTCCCTCTCTCTTCTCTCTCTTCTCCCTTTCATCCCTCTCTCCTCTCTTTCCTCCCTCTCTCTCTTCTCTCTTTCCTCCTTCTCTTTCTTCTCCCTCTCCTCCTTCTCTTCTTCAATCCTTCCTCATCCCTTATTATCCTTGAATCGCTTACACCCCATAGAATATTATACATATATTCATCAGGATTTCTTGTTGTTCCTGTATCCAAAATAATTTTTTTTACAACAGGAAACCAATAAAATTTCTTTTGAATTTCTAAAAGAGCCTTACCTTTTCTTAACTTTATATTTTTTTCATTATTTAACATTTTCATTAAATCTAAAGTTGTCGGTTTATCAACATCAGCATAATACCGATCTTTTATTGAAAATACCTCATTCTTATGTTGTAGAACATATTTATTAAAATACCGAATACCCTTTTCTTGAAGGTATGCTTGGACACAGAAATGATAATTTTCTTGAAGCCTTCTTGCTGTCATTTATGTATTAGAAATATATGTTAGAATAATATTATGGCACGAAACACCTCCCCATCTTCCCATAGTTAAATCATTTTGTATTTCCTTACTTATTATAGATAATCCTGTTTTTTCTGTTTTCATGAGATAAACAACGGCAAAACCATTATTATATTTACCCTTATTAAATTCTTTTATTTGTTGTTTACCAATCGTGGCCCCACAAAACTCATTCTCGATACCAAGTGGATAATATTCTTCCTTACGAGACTGATTTAATTGTTCCAGGTCTTCGAGGTTAATTTTAAATGACCAATTATACCCTAAATCATTCATATCATACCCCCATTGTTCTATTCTCATACAAACGATACGCCCTTCTTTATAAAAAAATATTTGAATTCGAACTGTGAATTCTGTATGACCTGGAGATAATATCAACACTTCTGTATCTTTGGAATACACGGCCGTTTTATTTAAAGATATATATTGTGATAAATCGCTTAATCTCACCAAGTCATTCGCGTCAGTCGGGCTTGGATAATTTTTTAATTTATAAGCATTTTTCATGTTAATATTTTTAGTTATATTATATTTATGTCGTTCAGCCTGTGCCTTTGTATAATAATTTGATAAATCAATATCCAGTTCTTGAGATACACCAAAGATAGAACCATCTTTACCAACATAAGTCATTTATATTAGATTTAAAATAATATCAGAAATTTTTTTATTTTTGTTGAGTTGAAATAACAGATATAGCCATAATTGACCACAACACTTGGAATTTAATTATTGGACTTGAAATGTTTGATAAACACCATTCTGTAAGAATTTTATGACTTCAACAGGTGGTGGAAGACCAAAACTATCAAAATAATATTTCTCTTGACTATTAAAAATACAAACCCAATGAGAACCGTTCCCATTATTATCTTCTAAGTTCATAATAATATTCTTTGTATGTTTCGGCACATTTGTTAATTCATCTCTCATACAAATAACCACATTATGAATTTTTAATTTCTTACAATATTTGACAAGTTGTAAATTTGATGTTGTATTCTTTCCAAATTCTTTCAACCACTCATCAATGCTCATTTATTTATTAGAAAGATATAATCCATTACCTCTTTTCGTTAATTTTACACCTGCTTGTGCTATAGAAGAAAGCATATCTCCAACTAACAATCTCGCTTTATCAGGCAGACCTTCAAGTTTTTCAGCAAAATCTACAATTACACCACTTCCACTAATTTGTTTCTCCAACTCTTTGTTATGTCTTTCCAATTCTTTTTGAGCCTGGAGTTGAGCCTTCCTTTCGTTGGCAGTTTTCACCGCTGTTGAAATACCACCCGTCAATGCTCCAACCGCACTTAAACCAGCAAAGAAAGGAATTAGAAATGGGAGAAATCCTCCACTCGTCTCTCTTATTAAATATTTTTTCAACATTGGTTTTGTCATTTTAATTTTAAGTGAGCCAGTGTCATTCAAGATTTTAACCTGTTCTCTTGTGAGCAAAACATCAATTCTTACTGCTCATTTTCTCTGAATTGTATTAACGTTAATCGTACAAGGCTTTTGATTTTGAACACAAGATGATAGTTTATGAAGATTGATTTGATTAACATATACCCCAGTTGGTACTTTGCCACTCATTTATTTAACAAAAAATTATGTGAGACTAATCATCACACCATTATCTGTATTAATCTGCAATTCTATTTCTTCCAAAAGCAAACAATATGTATCAACTTCTTCACTCTCTCCTCTTTCAATGTATAGGGAAGTATCCACTCGATTAGACTTTATAGTTTCCTTTTGAGCGCTCAGGTCAAACGCATAGATTGTATACAAACTTTTAAATGCTGTCATATCCAAAATAGGTTCTTTATTTCCATTACTTTCACACACCTTTTGATAAGACTTGTATGCTTCAGCAAAATCATTTTTTCCCAATTAATTTCCAATCTATCTCGTGGATAAAATGTTCCATCTAGAGAAACGCGAAGTTGTTTCACCTCAGCATTATCACTCAATGCATTATTCTTATCAGTCGCAGTATCACCGTCTGGCTTTTTAAAAATGATCCACAGATATCGTGGCTTTCCTTCCAGAACACCCAAATTCCACGTGAGTAGGGTGGATTTACTGGTTCTGGCTCACTTTTCCCCATGTAAATGAATGGGGGATTTTCAGCGATTCCCTTTTTTTTCCCTAAAAATAAACCCCCTTTTTATCTGTTTTTCCCTGCTGTGCAGGGGTTTGGCTTTTGTGAGGCAATGTTTTATGGCCAGATGCCCTTCCTGACACCAACCCTGGTCGCCTCTTACGACACACAGGGATATGGTACACCTATTCTTACCGGGGCATACACCAGGACCAGTACACTGGCACTCATTTTGCCGACCTCAGAAGGATGACAGGCTGAGTCAACCCCCTGGTGTTAATTCAGCAGCCAGCAGGTCTTGAACTCAGGACACTGGGATCCCAAGCCACCACCCTAACCACTAAGCCATCACCAGGCTGAGTCAACACCAGGCTTTGTATATATATATATATATATATATATATATATATATATATATATATATATATATATATATATATATATATATATATATATATATATATATATATATATATATATATATATATATATATATATATATATATATATATATATATATATATATATATATATATATATATATATATATATATATATATATATATATATATATATATATATATATATATATATATATATATATATATATATATATATAACCAGGCTATCCCAAGGTATATTTATTTGTTTCCCTTTTAACCTGGAGGTTGAACCTCATTGAATTGAACAGCTCATTCATTGAACCTATAAAGATTTGTTCATTCTCAAATTCCTTCAATAGTTTAATTTTCTTTGCACAATAATCCCCATCTAAAATATTGACAAACAAAACATTTGAATCTTTATATTTTTTAAGATACCCCTTTTGTGCCATTACGAAATGATAAACTTCTCTTAATGCTCTTGTTTGACCACCTCCTGAGCCACATATCATTTTGAGATTATAGTAAATTGTTTTTTCATTGTTCAATTGATAACCATCAAAGTTTTCAGTCCATTCAAGGATATTCATTTTTTTCTTTACATCCTCTAACTTACTACTATTTAAATTGATTCGCTTATTTGTTTTATTTACCTTTGTTTTAGTTATTTTTTCAATAAGACTTATTTGATATTTTTCACATTCATTATGTTTTCCATTTATATACCAAGACTGAGATTTTCTCCACTCTTTAGTTTGATTAATACTTGGTTTGACCATTTATATATTGCGAAAAAACGCGGCGGTAGCCCTTAAAAAACCCTAACCCATCTTCCCATCGTTAAAACACAATCTATTTTATACACTCTATCATACAATAGCCATATGGAACACAATCTATTCCATTATCTAAAATAAATCTCTTATCATCAAAGGCTCCTAATGCCTTTTTATTTACTTCTTCACTATATATGTTATGTTTATAACTTCTTATTGTATTCATTTTCCTATATTCTTCTTTCTTATTCATCAAACAATTATAATAATTTCTAAAAGTTATTGATTTCTTTATTACATATTTCTTTATTCCCTTTAACCTCTTATCAATCTGATCACCATACTTATAAGCATATGCCTTTGCTCTCAATCCAATAAACTCACTCATTACTTTTCCACCAAACTCATCCTTAAACTTACCAATAACCTTTTCATTCTTTTTGGAAAATAACTCACTCTTCTTGCTGAAATTACTTGTATCATATACTCCAATATTTTTCTTCATATCTTCATAAACATCATCAGTTTTTATATCGAAGATAAAACTATCAGTGTCCATATACAACAATGAAACATTTTCACCATACTCTTTCTTTAAGTCATTATACAAATAATCATACATCAATATCTTTGATAAATCAAGAACTGCTGTTCCAATATAAATTGGTTTATCCATTACAATACTTTCCTTTTTCATATGAATTGCAGAAAAGTTCTCTGAAAAAACCCCTTCTCTCTCTAAACTTGGTTTATTTATCAATGTCGAAGCTTCTTTCCAAGATGTTGCGAATCTAATGTTTTGCCTGTTTCTAACATTTTCCATAGTCTTTCCAAATACAGCATTATTCATTAATTTATAAAAGTCCCCTTCAAATTTTACTTTTGTATTTGCTCTCATATCTGTATTGAATTGAATATACTTTTTCACCCAAGGACTTTGTTTAAATTTTAAAACTCTATGAATTTTAGCTACTCTCAATCCTTCTCTCAAAAACTGTTTTAAGCTTCTCTGATGCAAAACATATCCCTCTTTATCATAGAATGTTGTTAATAACTTTTCTGTTGATTTACCTTTAATATTAAAACTTTTATGATAATCACTTAACCATTCTATCTTTGGGGTTTCTTTCTCACATGCAAAAGGAAGATCTTTATGCTTATTATGAAGATCACTCGGGTACCTCAAATCAACTTCAAAATAATAACCTTCTTCTTCGTCATTCAATTCCTCTTGAGAAGAAATAACAATATTCATCAAAGCCTTTTCATAATCCTTTTCTTCCACCCACTCTAATTTACCATAAGGCAGAGATTGAGACATTGCCCATCCATACAAATTATTAGCATCAAAATACATCAAATAATTACTATCTTTTTCACTATCATAATTTGGAAGATATTTATTATTTGCTTTAGCATATCTTTTTGAACATACTTGTGATATTCCACCTCTCTTGGACTTCTCAATCATCAAAAGCATATCAACATCACTGATTAAATCTATATCTTGTTTTGTCATTTTCAACATTGCACTCCAAGCTAAACCAGGAGCTGTGAAATAGTGGGCAGGATCTAATCCATAACAATTTTTATTATGACAGAGTGATCTAAAAGCTTCAAACACATCAGCTAACAATAAAACATCTGTTTTTAGATATAAATCATGATATTCTCCAAGGTTCTTTATCTTAAATATTTTCCATATTTCTTGTGCGTGTTTATATTCCTTATCACTTATCTCTTCTTCATAAAGGTTATAATAGAAACTTTCTTTTGATGGAAGTTGTGTTTCTTTAAATCTCATAAATGAATCCATATCATCATAAGGATAAATTCCCTTACTTGTAAGAATTTTCTCTTTACTTTGAATTTCATTCCTTGTTTGAATTTCCTCTCTCGTAAGAATTCCTTCTTTAATCAGAATTTCATCTTTAATCAGAATTTCCTCTTTAGTTAGAATTTCATTCATTGTTCGAATTTTCTTTATAATTAGAATTTCATCTTCAGTTAGAATTTCTTCATTAATTAGAGTTTCCTCTTTACTTTGAATTCTCTCTTTAATCTGAATTTCCTCTTTAGTGAGAATTTCCTTTTTTGGAAAGAATGAATTAAGATTTGGAAAAGAGTCCGTGGAGCTTAGATTTGATGCGAGGTAGGCTAGTGGTGTTCCCATAAACTTGTAAGAATCTAGAAACCTAATACGAGTTAAAGGTTTTGTGAATATCATTTTTGCAAATGAAATATACTTTTGACTTGTGTTTGTTATGGCAGAAATATTCCCTGGTGTTTTTGAAAGTTCATTTATAAATAGATGTGTATCATAGTTGGCGCTGTTGTGAAGAAAGACTGGAATAAAAGAAGGTAATTTATAATTAAGATTACAACAGGAATGAGCGGGACCTCTATATTTACCAGTAAGATGACAATGATCACTAACTTTAGACTCCTTAATTTCCCCCTCACAAATATGACAGATATTGTTCTTTCTAAATTCTAATTTTTCTTCTTTGGTTAATTTCATCGGTTCATTTGTTTCTTTCATTAATTTAGTGAGTCTTATACAATCCTTTTCTAATCGTTTTACAAACTCTTGTGAAGCTTTTTTTCCACGATAATGTTCAAGTTTGTTATACTTTTCTCCAACAGATGATTTGATATAATAACAGAAACCACAAGGAATATGTTTTTGATATTTATTTGTATATGATTCTTTTGGATTAGGAGAAGTAGTATTTATCTTTTTAAGGATACATTCAAAATCAGCGTATATCACAAATGGGTGCATGATAGATTTATTATAATCTTCAAAAGAAATCTTTTCACCAGGTTTAGGCATTGTAATTACAGCTGATTTATGATTACTACAATATTTTGAATGTTGTTCTAATCGTTCTTTTGTATGAAATGAATTAAGACATCACTTACAAGGATATATTTTGTTTGCTGTTCTGAATACCTGAGAAGAGATTAATCTTGATAAATTATTGATGTATGTGTAATGTGAATTCTTTCCAACACTAAAATATAAAAGATCAATGTGTGTTTCTTCATTTTTATAGTTGTTTGAAATTTTTAATATTTGAACTTTGTTTGTATCCGTTAATCCATATACATTAATAGAAAGATTATTCTTTTTCTCAAATTTAGGAATACCTGTTAGTGGCATTGGGAATTTAAAATCTTTAATGTCCAAGGTATTCTCATATTTCATATATTGTTTTACTCTTTCTGAATTACATTTTGGTGGATGAAAGTGAGCAAGAACAGACCAGAGAAAACATTTATTATCATTGTTCTTAATATTAACAACTGCCTTCTTTAGTTTTATTTCTTTTGGTAATTCAATATAAGAAGAAGCTTTAAGAGGGTTTGATTTTAGAATGTGTATATCTTAAAAGATGATATTTTTAATATTGAATCCACTTCCTACCACTGTATTATCAACATCCTCCTCTTGTCTTGATAGTTCTTCATAAACCCCACTATTCAAAAAATCTTGAAATGATGTTATAAAATGAAGATCTGTTCTCATATAAGGAGTATGTTCTTCATCTTGTCTTTTCATATTCATTTTCACTCCCATATAAAACTTTAAAGTTTTCATTTCTTTTAATGTCTTTTTAATAAATTTTCAAACATCGGGTTTCACTATTTCAATTGATTCAGCTATTGATGATGGACCGGGTTCTCCAAATTGAAAAATCCTTATTTTATATGCCCTTTAAATGCCCCATCAGTGTTTTCAATATAATAGTCTCCCTTTACTTTAAACTCATTTTTCTTGTGTTTTTGTGATTGAAGATGTCTATTATAACTACTCTTCAAAACATCCTTTGAACAGATATCACAATGTTTTCTTTCCAACTCAAGAGGAGATATTTGATGAAACAGATTAAATGTGTGTTTGTTGGTTCGGAGGTGTTTTCTATAATGTTTATATTTGTGATTACAAACATCGCAGTATGTTGTATTCACCATATTTATATAATAAATCTTTGCTTAAACTAAAATTTTCTTGATGAAAATTTCGTTTATTTTACAGGTGAATCTGTGCTTAAAACCATTTTGTCCTCCAACTTTTTCACTTAATAAATACAATGTTTCAAGACACAAAAGACAAGTTTCAATCAATCTCTTCATTTGTTAAAGATACTGAGAAATATGTCAAGGATGTAAAATTGAACAAAGATAAATATAACAACTATTGGATAAAAACAATTATGGTAAATAATATGAGTTCTTCAATTTCCTTCAGTGGAAGGGCTTTTAGTATACCTGGTAGAACATCAATTAAAGTATCTCGAACAAAAGTTTCTCCTCTCCTTCTAGTAATATATTCAAAATTAGAAAAAGCAATGAAACAAGAAAAAGTATCAAAAAACAAAAACCTTCTGGATGAAGCTTTCGAAAGAAAAGATAAGACCATCTCTAATATGCAAGGAGAAATTTGTATTTTTTTCAACAACCCTAAAAATGTAAATCCTGATGAAATAAAGGATGTTAATATATCAGGTGAAATGACATTTCGTTCAATAGTAATTAACGATCATTTTAAAATTACCTTTAATATAAAAAATGTTGTCGTTGAATCTGATAATGAAAAAAAGTATATCGATATCGATGGTAATATACAACTGAAAGTATAGATGAATTTCAGTTTAAGTAAAGTTTTACTTTATAAATATGCTAGACTTTCCTGATTCTCCATATGACAAATTTGAGAATTGTCCTGCGTGTGACAGACGGGGATTAAACACAGAGTCAAAAGCCTATAAACAATGTATATTCTGTGATTATCTTCTAATTCATGATAATAAAAAATATAAAAAGGAAAATAATTTTTAGATTTACACCAAAAATGAATTACTTTGCAAGATTGATTAGAGAAATGAATGTAAAGTATGAGGGTGATAACACACCTTTCCTTACAAGGGAAGAAACTGAACGTATAAGAGAAATGTTCAAAGGATTGTTGTTGTATATTATTCATGCATGTAATTTTCAGGGAAATATCAACACAAGATATTGTATAAATAAAATAATGGATTATCTTGAAATTAAACCTGAACTTAGGATAAAATATAGAGTTTCTAAAAAAGCCAATAATAAATTAAATAACCTGTTTTTCAAATATATAAATGAATGATTTTTTACCTATTTGGGAAAATAAGATAAAATTTAACAACCATAAAAAACTACCAAATTCATTAAGATGTCTCATAGTTGGTTCAAGTGGATGTGGAAAAACCTGCTCACTTTTAAAGATGCTCCTCACTGCCAACTTTTTAGATTATGATAATTTAATAATTTTCACAAAGTCGAGTTTTCAACCAGAGTATCAACTACTCTCACAAGGTTTTAATGCTGATCTTCAAAAAGAAGATATAATCGGTTTATTTAAACGTCAAAAAAACCTAAATGATTTTAACATTGAAGATATAATTCAACTATTTTGTGATACACAGAGATGTAAAAAGAAATCAAATCCTATAACTTGTATTCTTAGTGATAATACGGATGATATACCGTCTCCCCAAGATTTAGATAAATCAAAAAAGAACCTCGTTATCTTTGATGATTGTGTTAATGAGAGAAACCAAACGGTAATGGACAGCTACTGCACAAGAGGGAGACATTCTTCTTGTAATTGTATTTATCTTAGTCAATCGTACTTTCAACTTCCTCGTCGTTCCATCAGAAACAATGCTAATACTTTTATTTTATTTCAGTTAAATTCAATAGATATCAATAATTTTTGGAGAGATAATTGTTCTATATTATGTAGTAAAAAGAAATTTGAGGATTACATGAAGCACACGACTGAAAAATATAAATATATTGTTGTGAAACAAGATGAGATATTAAGGGATATATTTTTTGTTTTATAAACAATTACATATATAAATGACAACTATTATTATAAATCTTGTGGGTAAATCTGCTTCTGGAAAAAACTTTCATAAATCAAGGTTCTTGTGTAGTACAAATGAGAATATTGTAAATTTACTTAAAAAACACCCCGTGATACGCATTGTCTCAACAACAACTAGAGCAATAAGACCTGGAGAAGTAAAAGGTGAAGATTATCACTATATTTCAGTGGAGGAACATATGCGATTGAGGAATGAAGGCCAAATGTTTGAGGAGGTTTCTCTTGGTACAACAAAATATTCACATTGTAAGGGTGAGTTAAGGAAACTAAAATCTGGTGGTGTTGGGATATTAGAAACTAATCCAGAAGGAACGCGACAAATTATTAAACATCTGAGTGGAGTGAAGATTTTATCATTCGGTTTTGATGTTGATGAAGAAACTCAACGCAAACGTATGAAAAGCAGAGATGCAAGTATTAGTGAAGAAGAAATTACAACTCGCATTAATGTTAATAAAGAATTTGATGAAATATTTAAAGAAAAGGATTTATTTGAACACATCTACTTGAATGATGAAGAAAAGGAAAATTTCCCTGTTGATCTTTACAATTCATTAAATTATATTTTACAATAAATAAATGCATGCAAAAGAAAGAGCAAGAAGATTTAAGGAACATCAAGAGTTGGTTTCAAAAGTTGTAAAACAACAGGAAGACATAAAGAAGAAACGCAGACAGAAACTAACGGGCGAAGAAGCATTTGAAAGAAAACAAGAGAAATTTTTTAAACCACTTTTAAAAACTTCCCAAGAAAAAATGAAAGATATTTCCACAGTTCCCACAGTAGAATATACTCCTAAAAAACTTCAAATGTTAAAAGATTTTGATCAAATGACGGAGGAAGAATTAGAGCATTTAGGAGAATTAGAATATGATGATGAAGGTTTATTTCAACAACTGGAAGAGATTAATCGACCCCTGATTATATTGTGAATGCTCTTCAAAACAATGAATATTCAGCGGATTCAAAAACCAAAGCAGGACTCATTCCAACAGAACAACCAGCAATATTTCATCTTGTTCAAGAAAAGGTATTGATATTTAATGATGAATTAAGGTTCTTGGGTTCTGCTCAACCCCTGTTAAACGAACTCCGAGATTAATGTTTCTTCTCACAAAAGATGGAAGACAAGGTTCAACTGTGAGGGATGAATCAAAGTATATTGATAAACCATTGGATATGGAAAATAATGATGATAGAGTATATATTGATCTGCTGAACACTCTAAATTATAAGGTTATTCTTTCTGGTAAAAGTAGGAAGAATGAGAAGGAGAAACGCATTATTCAGGCTTTAAGTATCCTTGGTTCAGGTGTTAGTTTTCTTCCAAATGACCCATCGCAATTAGTTAATAGACTGTTATTGTTGTTAGGCAGTAAGAAGGCTGGAAATAACAATTGTTTTAATGAAGCATCAGCCATTTTAGACCAGTTGATGAGCATGAAAATAATTAATAAATATCAATATAAAGACATTTTATCTCATATTAAATAAGATGAGAAGCACAATCCTTAGTTTCAATTTCACAACAAGCGACCACACCTCTTCATTCCCATACCCACTACAACTTGACACAACAAAAGAATATGAGGCATCTTTATTGTCCATGGAAACTTATAATACCTTATTTAATATAAGCGAGAAAAATGACAAGTTTCGTTATAATCCGGGAAGTGGATACAAAACGATAACAGTCTCACCCGGAGCATATGAGATTTCTCAAATATCTTCCGAAATTGCTCGTCTTATGAAAGAACAGGGTGATGAACCAAAAAATATTGTTATAAACATTCAAAAACATACTTCAAAATCAACGATTAAAGTTAAAAATAACTACAAGGTTGATTTCACAATTGATAATTCATTTAGAGAGTTATTGGGTTTCTCCTCAAAAAAGATTGAAACTAATAGGACGTTTTACAGTGATAATGTCATTCAAATATCCTCAGGAATAAATTCGGTGTTAATTCACTGTGATTTGATTGATGGTGCTTATAATGATGGAAAAAAAACAAATACAATATTTTCATTCAGCGCATACTCAACCCCAATTGGTTATAAATTCAATATGGAACCCAAAAATTTGGTTTATCTACCGGTGTCAGGAAAAACCATACACAGAGTAAATTTTAGGATAACCGACCAAGATAATCGTGTGATTTCTTTTAATGGAGAAGTTATATCCATCAGAATTCACCTACGTGAAGTTTTCCAATAAATAAATACGATGGTTATTGTGAGGAAACACGAGTTGGGAAAATTTAAAATAATTACAGGGGATGGGATGTTCCTTTCCCCATACTACAAGGGTGAAGGTATGTATCTTGGTAGAGGATACTATAAACCTAAGAGACAAAGGGGTGTTGGACATCAATTTAGAGGAGATGGGATAATTGATACTCTCATGGGTATTGGTTCAACTATTCTTAAACATAAAGATCTAATTGGTTCAACTGCTTCTGCTGTGGGAAATGTAGCAGGTGCTGTAAAGAGTATAAAAGATGCTCAGAAGGAATCTCATAAATTACAAGCAATAAAAGAAATTAAGAAAGGCAAAACTCAGTTGTCCCCCCAAGAACGACAGAAAATAATTCAAATACTTGGATCAGGGTTTCAAAAGTTTTAACATCTTTTTTCCTAAATAAATACAAGTATGGAAGCAATTGATAGTGTCTATGATTTGGATGATACTATTATTATCTCAAACTCCACTAAAAAGAAGATTACTTCAAGGTAAATGCAATAACTGGAACAGACTGGAATACGAATGGTACAAAAAGTTTTGAAATAAATAATCAACAAACCTATTTGAATCTCTCCGAAAGTTTCTTGTTGTGTAAATTTAAATTCACTAAAGCTGGGAACAACACAAACGCTACACTTGTAAATTATTTCTTCTGGAAAATGTTTGATAGTGTGCGTTTGTATATTGGAACACAAGAAGTTGAAGCGGTTGATTATGTCTCTGCTGTATCTGAAATGATGAAATTTACACTCTATACATTCAGTGATAGAATGGGAAAGGGGTCTGTCGAAGGTTTTATTCCTGATATGTCAACGGGAACAAACACAGACCCTGGATATACTCAAAGGAAAGGAATGTATAATGATGATACAAAAACAGAAAATAGTTTTACTGTGGCAGTTCCTCTTCAAGGTATATTTGGATTTTGTGATCATGATAAAGTTCTGTATGGTCTTAAAATTAGATTTAAACTACAGAGGAATGATAATGAAAATCGATTGATTTTTGGTGTTGGTAATGCTTTTGGTGATCAGAATAAATTTGTAATTGAGGAGATGAGTTGGTATATCAGTGAATATACTCCTAATCTTAAAACAGAAGAGATGTTGAATTGAAGACTTAACTCAAAGAAACCACTCAGTGTATCATACCTCAAAAGAAGATGTCAACACGTTAAACTCAATCAAACTACTTACACGTGGAATTTGGGTGTTCTGGAAGGAAAGCCACGATATCTGTGGATCATTTTTAAAAAGCAAGATGGTGATACTGCGACTAAGAATAATGCATTGAGTGATAATGTAAAGGTGAAACAACTTCGCGTTTCTCTAGATGGAACATTTTATCCACGAGATAGATTGGAAATTAATTGGGAAAAAAATGATTTTGCTGAAGCATACAAGTCTTACCAAAAGGTGTGTGAAAGTAATGGAAATAAAGAACCTATTTTGGATATGACAGCATTTAAAAGTTTGTATACAATCCATGCGTTTGACCTGAGCGTTCAAAAGGAAACTATAAAGTCTAATCGAGTGGATACTTCCCTATACATTGAAAGAGGAGAGAGTGAAGAAGTTGATACATATTGTTTGCTTTTGGAAGAAACAGAATTGCAGATTAATACAGATAATGGTGTGATGATTAGTCTCACATAATTTTTTGTTAAATAAATGAGTGGCAAAGTACCAACTGGGGTATATGTTAATCAAATCAATCTTCATAAACTATCATCTTGTGTTCAAAATCAAAAGCCTTGTACGATTAATGTTAATACAATTCAGAGAAAAGGAGCAGTAAGAATTGATGTTTTGCTCACAAGAGAACAGGTTAAAATCTTGAATGACACTGGCTCACTTAAAATTAAAATGACAAAACCAATGTTGAAAAAATATTCAATAAGAGAGACGAGTGGAGGATTTCTCCCATTTCTAATTCCTTTATTTGCTGGTTTAAGTGCGTTTGGAGCATTGACGGGTGGTATTTCAACAGCGGTGAAAACTGCTAACGAAAGGAAGGCTGAACTCCAGGCTCAAAAAGAATTGGAAAGACATAACAAAGAGTTGGAGAAACAAATTAGTGGAAGTGGCGTAATTGTAGATTTTGCTGAAAAACTTGAAGGTCTGCCTGATAAAGCGAGATTGTTAGTTGGAGATATGCTTTCTTCTATTGCACAAGCAGGTGTAAAATTAACGAAAAGAGGTAATGGATTATATCTTTCTAATAAATAAATGAGCATTGATGAGTGGTTGGAAAAATTTTGAAAGAATACAACATCAAATTTACAACTTGTCAAATATTGTAAGAAATTAAAAATTCATAATGTGGTTATTTGTATGAGAGATGAATTAACAAATGTGCCAAAACATACAAAGAATATTATTATGAACTTAGAAGATAATAATGGGAACGGTTCTCATTGGGTTTGTATTTTTAATAGTCAAGACAAATATTATTTTGATAGTTTTGGTCTTCCACCACCTGTTGAAGTCATAAAATTCTTACAGAATGGTGTTTATCAAACATTTCAAGTCCAAGAATTAAATTCCAAGTGTTGTGGTCAATTATGTCTATATGTGTTATTTCAACTCAACAAAAATAAAAAATTTTATGATATTATTTTTAATCTAATATAAATGACTTATGTTGGTAAAGATGGTTCTATCTTTGGTGTATCTCAAGAACTGGATGTTGATTTATCAAATTATTACACAAAGGCACAGACTGAACGACATAAATATAATATAACCAAAAATATTAACATGAAAAATGCTTATAAATTAAAAAATTATCCAAGCCCGACTGACGCGAATGACTTGGTGAGATTAAGCGATTTATCACAATATATATACTTAAATAAAACAGCCGTGTATTCCAAAGATACAGAAGTGTTGATATTATCTCCAGGTCATACAGAATTCACAGTTCGAATTAAAATAAATTTTTATAAAGAAGGGCGTATCGTTTGTATGAGAATAGAACAATGGGGGTATGCGATGAATGATTTAGGGTATAATTGGTCATTTAAAATTAACCTCGAAGACCTGGAACAATTAAATCAGTCTCGTAAGGAAGAATATTATCCACTTGGTATCGAGAATGAGTTTTGTGGGGCTACGATTAGTAAACAACAAATAAAAGAATTTAATAAGGGTAAATATAATAATGGTTTTGCCCTTGTTTATCTCATGAAAACAGAAAAAACAGGATTATATATAATAAGTAAGGAAATACAAAATGATTTAACTATGGGAAGATGGGGAGGTGTTTCGTGCCATAATATTATTCTAACATATATTTCTAATACATAAATGACAGCAAGAAGGCTTCAAGAAAATTATCATTTCTGTGTTCAAGCATACCTTCAAGAAAAGGGTATTCGGTATTTTAATAAACATGTTCTACAACATAAGAATGAGGTATTTTCAATAAAAGATTGGCATTATGCTGATGTTGATAAACCGACAACTTTAGATTTAATTAGAATGTTAAATAATGAAAAAATTATAAGGTTAAGAAAAGGTAAGGCTCTTTTAGAAATTCAAAAGAAATTTTATTGGTTTCCTGTTGTAAAAAAATTATTTTGGATACAGGAATAACAAGAAATCCTGATGAATATATGTATAATATTCTATGGGGTGTAAGCGATTCAAGAATAGTAAGGGATGAGGAAGGAGTTGAAGAAGAGAGGGAAGAGGAGGAAAAGGAGAAGGAGGAGAGGGAGAAGAAAGAGAAGGAGGAAAAGGAGAAGAGAGAGGAGGAGAGGGAGAAGAGAGAGAAGGAGGAGAGTGAGAAGAGAGAGGAGGAGGAGAGGGAGGAAAGAGAGAAGAGAGAGAGGGAGGAAAGAGAGAAGAGAGAGAGAGGGAGGAGAGGGAGGAAAGAGCGAGACAAAATAAATATCAAAATATGGAAACCAGTGAGATTAAAAAAAGATTAGGGGTATTACAGAAAATAACTCAACCCACCGAGGAGGAAAACAAAGAATTGACAAGTCTATTTGCAATACTTTCAACAAGACTATTGACATCGCCAAGCTATTCATTTTAATTCAAGTTTTTTCTTAAATAAATGGAGGAGAGAGTGAAGCATTTCTAAGGATTCTTTATGTTTTAAAAATTAAGATTCAAATGTGCATGTTGGAAACTAAAAAGGTTTTTGCACTCTGCAGGAATTTTTCTCATAAATAAATGAGTTATTGTCTCAAATGTAAAAAGAAAACGAATACTAAAAATATTTCATATATTAAAAGTAAAAATAACAGGGTTATCCAAAAAGGTATATGTTCGGTGTGTGGTTCAAAAAAAAAAAATTTATCTCCAAACACAAACGAGGAGGAGATATACAAAAGTTTTTATCAGGAAGTAAATTTACAACTACTGGAATACCAGGGGAATTACATCTTCCAAGGTATTCTTTCTGTGGTCCAGGCACAAACTTGGATAAAAGATTAGATGAGGCAGACAATCCTAAATCCTGGAGTCAACCAATCAATA
>NW_028222258.1:0-51908 GCF_056783735.1 Eptatretus burgeri
ATCCTGGCAGACAAGATTCCTGTTTAACATCCGTCCGAGGGATGGCACACACATTGATGAATCACCAGACTGACAATTTATAGATGGGTTGGGAATCGAACCCAGGCTAGACAGATTGGAGGTGAGTGTCTCAGCTGCAAATGAAAGAGATGATGAAGATACTTGTCAGTTCTCACGTTGAGTCGACAAATGATATAACAGTGAGTTGGGAGAGTAGTTCAGAATCTGCTTTTCCAAGAGCGGAGGGGATGGTGGAGGAAGTTCAGGTGAGTGTAAACAAAGTAAGCAAATCAAGAACACTCAGTTGTGTCATGGTTTGGTGTGTCCCCTCTGAGTTTAGGAGGTTGGTGGTTCGAATCCCGATGGAAGATCGAATCCTTGCTTGACGTTCAGCATTCAAAAAGGGTAAAAGCATGGACAATCTCCATAAGTTGGCATCCATGCGGAGGAGGAAATTCCTCCTTCGGAAATGCCTCGCCGAGTGTGGCACCCAGAGTGCCCCCGGAAGTGAGTGCACTTCCTCCAAGCTCAGTGGCTGTGTTTGCCTCATCTGACAGTCCTGTGTTGTTTGGCTCATCTGACAGTCTTTCCTTACCGCATGTACGATAATAACTGTGTGGACACCTGGTATTGATAAGTGTTCAGAGCGGCCGTGTCGTCAGTCGCACGAGACATTTCTCCAAGAGCATGCTTGGAGGAAAGGTAACTGCACAGCACAATGCTGGTCGTTATCCATCGCTTTTGAATTGTTGTTGTTTTAAAAAAAAACAATATGATGGTGATCACTCAACAAAGAATTGTCTCCTGCAGGGCTGATAGAGCAGAAGGCATACGAGCTCCTCACGTCTGGTGCGTGGAGTCGTCTGCTGGAAACAAGTCGCACACCTTCGTGCAAGTCACACACCTTCGGGCAAGTCACACCTTCACGCAAGTCGCACACCTTCGGGGAAGTCGCACACCTTCGCACCAGTCGCACACCTTCGTGTTACAAGTCACACACCTTCGGGCAAGTCACACCCTTCGGGCAAGTCACACACCTTCGGGCAAGTCACACCTTCAAGCAAGTTGCACACCTTCGTGTTACAAGTCACACACCTTCGGGCAAGTCACACACCTTCGGGCAAGTCACACCTTCACGCAAGTCGCACACCTTCGGGGAAGTCGCACACCTTCGCACCAGTCGCACACCTTCGTGTTACAAGTCACACACCTTCGGGCAAGTCACACCTTCAAGCAAGTCGCACACCTTCGTGTTACAAGTCACACACCTTCGGGCAAGTCGCACACCTTCTGGCAAGTCACACACCTTCACGCAAGTCGCACACCTTCGTGTTACAAGTCACACACCTTCGGGCAAGTCACACCTTCACGCAAGTCGCACACCTTCGTGTTACAAGTCACACACCTTCGGGCAAGTCGCACACCTTCACGCAAGTCGCACACCTTCGTGTTAGAAGTCACACACCTTCGTGTTACAAGGCGCACACCTTCGGGCAAGTCACACCTTCACGCAAGTCGCACACCTTCGTGTTACAAGTCACACACCTTCGTGTTACAAGGCGCACACCTTCGGGCAAGTCACACACCTTCGGGCAAGTCAAACACCTTCACGCAAGTCGCCCACCTTCGTGTTAGAAGTCACACACCTTCGTGTTACAAGGCGCACACCTTCGGGCAAGTTACACCTTCACGCAAGTCGCACACCTTCGGGCAAGTCCCACACCTTCGCACCAGTCACACACCTTCGTGTTACAAGTCACACACCTTCATGCAAGTCGCACACCTTTGGCTTTCTGTTCACATTCTAACGTCTTCGAACACCAAGAAACCTTCATGTTGAACCTGTTAGTCCAAGGATTACCAAATGGATTCCTTTCTTGGGTAGGGCAACGAGTTTAACTTGGGTAGGGCAACGAGTTTAACTTGGGTAGGGCAACGAGTTTAACTTGGGTAGGGTAACGAGTTTAACTTGGGTAGGGTAACGAGTTTACTTGGTTAGGGTAACGACTTTTACTTGGGTAGGGTAACGAGTTCAACTTGGGTAGGGTAACGAGTTTAACTTGGGTAGGGTAACGAGTTTCACTTGGGTAGGGTAACGAGTTTCACTTTGTAGGGTAACGAGTTTGACTTGGGTAGGGTAACGAGTTTGACTTGGGTAGGGTAACGAGTTTCACTTTGTGGGGTAACGAGTTTCACTTGGGTAGGGTAACGAGTTTCACTTGGGTAGGGTAACGAGTTTCACTTGGGTAGGGTAACGAGTTTCACTTGGGTAGGGTAACGAGTTTCACTTGGGTAGGGTAACGAGTTTCACTTGGGTAGGGTAACGAGTTTCACTTGGGTAGGGTAACGAGTTTGACTTGGGTGGGGTAACGAGTTTCACTTGGGTAGGGTAACGAGTTTCACTTTACAGGGTAACGAGTTTCACTTTGTGGGGTAATGAGTTTGACTTGGGTAGGGTAACGAGGAAAGCAGAGAGAGAGAGAGAGAGAGACACGTCTCGGCCACAGCAAGTGATTTGTTCCAACACCGCGTAATCTTTTGTCCTGTCCTTGAGAACTCTCCATGATGATCACATGACCGTCCGTGGAGGGGCACGGTCGAGGTTGCGAGGTCATCGAGCAGGAGGTGAAAGACCGGAATGGAGTCTGTGTTCAACTGATGTCGAAGGTTATGTTTAGGATTTCATTCACAAAAACACACTATATGCTGTAAGATGTAAAACCAGGAGGGGGGAGAGTGGGTGTTCTCAGATCTCTTGCAGGCTTTTGGTTGCCCACCACCATTTTGGTTCCTTCCCACCCCACTGGTTGCCCACCACCATCTTGGTTCCTTCCTACCCCCACTGGTTGCCCACCACCATCTTGGTTCCTTCCCACCCCCACTGGTTGCCCACCACCATCTTGGTTCCTTCCTACCCCCACTGGTTGCCCACCACCATCTTGGTTCCTTCCTACCCCCACTGGTTGCCCACCACCATCTTGGTTCCTTCCCACCCCCATTGGTTGCCCACCACCATCTTAGTTCCTTCCCACCCCCACTGGTTGCCCACCACCATCTTGGTTCCTTCCCACCCCCACTGGTTGCCCACCACCATCTTGGTTCCATTCCACCCCCACTGGTTGCCCACCACCATCTTAGTTCCTTCCCACCCCCACTGGTTGCCCACCACCATCTTGGTTCCATCCCACCCCCACTGGTTGCCCACCACCATCTTGGTTCGTTCCCACCCCCACCCCTCCCCCACTGGTTGCCCACCACCATCTTGGTTCCTTCCTACCCCCACTGGTTGCCCACCACCATCTTGGTTCGTTCCCCCCCCCCCACCCCCTCCCCCCCTGGTTGCCCACCACCATCTTGGTTCCTTTCCACCCCCACTGGTTGTGCACCACAACCTTAGTTCCTTCCCACCTCCCACTGGTTTCCCACCATAATCGTGGTTCCTTCCCACCTCCCACTGGTTTCCCACCACAATCTTGGTTCCTTCCCACCTCCCACTGGTTTCCCACCACAACCTTAGTTCCTTCCCACCTCCCACTGGTTTCCCACCATAATCGTGGTTCCTTCCCACCTCCCACTGGTTTCCCACCATAATCGTGGTTCCTTCCCACCTCCCACTGGTTTCCCACCACAATCTTGGTTCCTTCCCACCCCCACAATTCCCACCGAAAGGAAAGTTTAACGAGGGAAACAGTTCCACCAGGAACGACCCAAGATCACATTTTGAGTGAAAAATAAATCTGTTGTTTTGACCCTTTTTCCCAAAGTCCCCCCCAACCCCCGGCTCCTGAACTAGAGGTCAACCCCAACAGATCGTGACATATTTAATGGGTCCCCGTCCTCCAATTTGATTTTTCTTCTCCAAAGTTTCCCCCAACAATCTTTAAAACCTTCACTGTAATTACATTGTTGTGGGGATTTGACCTTTTGATCCCACACCACAGGGCGGGGATAAAATGAGAAACTACTCTTGTACATCCTTACCACGTGGTGATCATCACTACCAAGTTTGGTGAAATCTGCATCGGGTTCAAAGGTCGAAAGGTCAAATAGCAAATCATGTAATTCCGGTTAAATTTTTACCTGCAACACCTTGCTGGTCCACCAGAGCTCCGCGTGGTTGTTTTTGTTGCGGTTCTCGTTGGAGGTCGATTTTTGAAACGTGCACCCATTGGTTGGACAGCTGCTAAACCCCGCCCACATTTGTCGCTCGGCTCCACCCACCGGAGCACCCATTGGTTGGACAGCTGCTAAACCACGCCCACATTTGTCTTTCGGCTCCACCCACCGGAGCACCCAGACGGAGTAATATGGCCGCCATCTTGGTTTTCTGGTGGGTTGAAGACGTCAGGCTTGTCGGCCTCTGCTGATTATACACCGCCCGCCCGTGTTTGAATGATGAACTCTTGAATCCATGAGAAGTTGTAGACAAACCGAACAACAAGAAAGGATCGGAGGCTGTGTCCTTCACGAAGAGGAGGCGAGCTATCGCCGGCACCACGGTAACGTTCGAAGGTCCTGCTCGAACCAGCAGAGGGGCACGGCTGTATCCTCAGCCAATGATGCTACCCTGCATCCTCGTGCTCCATACGAACGAAGAAGCGTCACGATTTCAACGACCTTTAAAACATTTATTTAATTTCAACTTAATTTTATCAGAACAGAACTTGAACAAAACATTAGGGGATTTTTACATCATCTCGACCAATCAGATTTGCCCCTCGCAGACCCCTCAGATCCCTCAGTCCACTCAGACCCCTCAGCCCCCTCAGTCCACTCAGACCCCTCAGACCCCTCAGCCCACGTAAGTTTTGTGGCCCACATGTTGAAATGTTATGCTGGAGATGCAGCTCTGAGGCCAAAAGTGAACCACCGAGCCATTCCCATGACTTATTGATTCCACAAATGGAGTCAGGCCCGTGTGACAGAGTTTGTACATTAATTTCACGTTTTAATTATTATTATTATTTTGTGAACAGGAGCGAGGCTCATGGAAGAGCATTGAACAGACACTCTGGATGTCTTGGGACATGGAATTCAAACGCGTGCCTCGTGGCTTGTTCCTATTCGAAGCCATGACGTCCTCTGGCAAGCAGTGATGCAACGAACCCATTGATTCAATGACAAACATCCGGTTGCGTTTCGATGCGAGAAAATATCACAACAAACGTGGCAACACCTGAAAGTAGAAACAAGAACTTGCGTTTTATTTAATTGTTAATTTGACATTTCGATTCACAGGATGTAAACTCAAACATCCGTGCATTGGGAGATGATTCTGAACGTTTGAAACGATCAATGTTAAACTTTTCTCAACATTTGCTCTTTGTGTTGGTTCCACATTCACCCAACACGTGTTTGCTTGCCACGTGTTCACCAGCGAGCTGGACCTGCAAGATTATGAATCGGACGTGAGCAGTTAAGGAGGAAGTCAGCCAGACATCATCCCCTGCTCCCAACAGGTAGGCACTCAACTCTTGTGTTTGGAAGCATCGCAGTATCCATATTTAAAAACAAAACAAAGCAATAATCACAAGGTGTGATGATTAAAAACACTACCATTGGGTAAGAATGCCGCTTGACCTTAATCTCGAGCAAATTCAGGCTGGGTGGACTCACTTTGCTAACTGCTTTGGCAGCACCGGCGCTCCGTACAGAACATGGTGTAGGATGATCGTCAGGAGGATCATTGTTTTGTTTTTTTTCTGAGGTTAGAGGTAGATGTAGTCATTTAATCAATAGTGAGGAGGCTAATGAGGAAATTTATCCTCCTCCCCTCCCCCTCGAAAAAAAAAACCACCACTGTGAAGGGGGCCAGAGCTCCAGCAGCCTTCATGGTGGATCCTTGCCTGCTTTTAACAAGGTCACGTGATTCGGCAGCCATATTGTTTTTTTTTTGTTTTTTTAATGTTCAAAAATCTTCTTCTCTGAAACTACTGAACAGATCGAGGCGAAACTTCACACGTATGACGATTTGGTCACAATGATTTGGCAGTCGTGTTGGATTTACCTGAAAACCGATAAAAATACACCGATCAAAAGAAGTCGTGTCGAGGGTTCGTGATGTGCGATTGCTCTCTTTCTTTCTTTGTTCGTGCTTCTTCAACAGAGTTGGGGGGAATGGTAGGCCGGGGTTGGAGGTGGACGGGGAATACTTTGAAAAGAGAGAGCTCCAAAAAATCTCTCCATAACTTGATTGATTGATTGTTATTCGCGGGACGAATGTGATTTCTGCCCGAACTTCCTGAGTCGGAGTGGCGACCCGACTCGGATCGGCAGCATCGATGATCAGCACCGGATATTTTACATCATGGTGATGAGCATGGTTTAACCCTACCTCTCCACGCTTGTCACGCTTTCGTTTGCTCGTACGCCAACAAGTAATGTTCATACATAAATCATTAATGACAGACGTGGATGTGACTGTGGCCTTGCATCGAAATGAGATCTTGCTGTTACGTCGCATCGCTCGGCCGGTCGGTGATCCGGTAATGAAGGTTCTTGTGCGAAGGTGTAAGGCATGGTGATGGTGTAAAGTGTTGGCCACAGAGACGATGTGAGCAGAATTTTTTCCAAGTGTATTTGGGCCGAGCTCTTGATCCCGTTGCCTTAACTCGAGGTCGTCTCACCATCAGGTTTAGGAGGAATCTCAGGTCCAGGAGGTCGACGTGAATCTGACGACTTCCCTGAAGTCACTTTAACAACGGGACGAAGACCACGGTGCGGTCCCGCGTCGACGACCGTCTCAAGGAGCCCGAGGGTCATCGATTTGCTCTTTCAGACCTTTGGCTTCCATTTGATGATGTTGAAGAATTCAGTTGTTATCTTCAGAGTTTGAAACGCTTACCTCATGCACATGGAGAGAGAGGATTTAATAAACACAATTAACCCAAACCCTAACAGCTTGGTGGCAGTTTGTTCAAATTTTAACACAAGGTAAAGCTCGGTGTCGTGCATCTATAGAATGCTCACTATACCTTGTGCAAGCTTTGCGTTCGAAGATATTAGCGTTTTAAAAGGGTACCGCGTGCTAATATCGATGTTGGATTGATCAGTGATTGGATTGAATGTAAAATGGACATCAGCGTATGTGTGGCACATGATGCGCTGAGTTCAAAAAGTATCCCCACTTGTATTTCTCCGATCAATAATATAATAAGTAAATGAGAGCCGAAATATCGATTCATTATTGAAGTTTTCGATCGTTAATTACACGCGAAATTTGTTAATTGGTCGAAAAATAAAGCTCAAAACATGTTCTCCGACCAAAAAAAAAAAATCAGAAAATTTATTTTCTTTAAAGTATTTGCAAAAAAAAACCATCGTGTGCAAGTTTTAAATGTGCACCTCGTCAGCGATGCAACACGAGTTCACCTTGGAACGTGATTGGTGAAGCTGTTATGACGCATCTCACACACTTTTCTGCTCAAAGTTGAAATTTCCATCTGTTGGACGATTTCAGGAACTACACCGTTTACTGTCCATCTGGTGGACGATTTCAGGAACTACACCGTTTACTGTCCATCTGGTGGACGATTTCAGGAACTACACCGTTTACTGTCCATCTGGTGGACGATTTCAGGAACTACACCGTTTACTGTCCATCTCATGGACGATTTCAGGAACTACACCGTTTACGTGTGATTTATTTTCTCATTTACTCCACTGTAAAAAGTTGAAAGGTCCATCTGGTGGACGATTTTATGAACTACACCGTTTATGTGTGATTTATTTTCTCATTTACTTTCCTGTTCAAAGTTGAAATGTCCATCTGGTGGACGATTTTATGACCAACACCGTTTACGTGTGATTTATTTTCTCTTCACTTTTCTGTTCAAAGTTGAAAGGTCTATCCGATGGACATTTTATGAACTACACCGTTTACGTGTGATTAATTTTTCCCTTTACTTTGCTGTTCAAAGTTTAAACGTCCATCTGGTGGACGATTTCAAGACCAACACCGTTTACCTGAAATTTCGTTTCTTATTTACTTTGCTGTAAAAAGTTGAAATGTGCCCTCCGGTGGACGATTTCAGGAACTACACCGTTTACGTGTAATTTATTTTCTCATTTCCTTTGCTGTACAAAGTTGAAATGTGCCATCTGGTGGACGATTTTATGAACTACACCGTTTACGTGAAATTTATTTTCTCATTTCCTTTACTGTTCAAAGTTGAAATATCCATCTGGTGGACGATTTTATGAACTACACCGTTTACGTGTGATTTATTTTCTCATTTACTTTACTGTTCAAAGTTGAAATGTGCCATCTGGTGGACGATTTCAGGAACTACACCGTTTACGTGAAATTTATTTTCTCATTTACTTTGCTGTAAAAAGTTGAAATGTGCCCTCCGGTGGACGATTTTATGAACTGCACTGTTTACTTGTCATTTATTTTCTTATTAACTTTGCTGTAAAAAGTTGAAACGTCCATCTGGTGGACGATTTTATGAACTACACCGTTTACGTGTGATTTATTTTCTCATTTACTTTACTGTTCAAAGTTGAAATATCCATCTGGTGGACGATTTTATGAACTACACCGTTTACGTGAAATTTATTTTCTCATTTACTTTCCTGTTCAAAGTTGAAATGTGCCATCTGGTGGACGATTTCAGGAACTACACCGTTTACGTGAAATTTATTTTCTCATTTATTTTGCTGTAAAAAGTTGAAATGTGCCATCTGGTGGACGATTTTATGAACTACACTGTTGACGTGTGATTTATTTTCTCATTAATTTGCTGTAAAAAGTTGAAATGTCCATATGGTGGATGATTTCAGAAGCTACACCGTTTACTGTCCATCTGGTGGACGATTTTATGAACTACCCTGTTTACGTGATTTCTTTTCTCCTTTGCTTTCCTGCACGAAGTTGAAATGTCCATCTGGTGGACGATTTTATGAACTACACCGCTTACGTGTGATTTATTTTCTCATTTACTTTGCTGTTCAAAGTTGAAATGTCCATCTGGTGGACGATTTTATGACCAACACCGTTTACGTGTGATTTATTTTCTCTTCACTTTTCTGTTCAAAGTTGAAATGTCCATCCGATGGACATTTTATGAACTACACCGTTTACGTGTGATTAATTTTTCCCTTTACTTTGCTGTTCAAAGTTTAAACGTCCATCTGGTGGACGATTTCAAGACCAACACCGTTTACCTGAAATTTCGTTTCTTATTTACTTTGCTGTAAAAAGTTGAAATGTGCCCTCCGGTGGACGATTTCAGGAAGTACACCGTTTACGTGTAATTTATTTTCTCATTTCCTTTGCTGTACAAAGTTGAAATGTGCCATCTGGTGGACGATTTTATGAACTACACCGTTTACGTGTGATTTATTTTCTCATTTACTTTACTGTTCAAAGTTGAAATGTGCCATCTGGTGGACGACTTCAGGAACTACACCGTTTACGTGAAATTTATTTTCTCATTTACTTTGCTGTAAAAAGTTGAAATGTGCCCTCCGGTGGACGATTTTATGAACTGCACTGTTTACTTGTCATTTATTTTCTTATTTACTTTGCTGTAAAAAGTTGAAACGTCCATCTGGTGGACGATTTTATGAACTACACCGTTTACGTGTGATTAATTTTTCCCTTTACTTTGCTGTTCAAAGTTTAAACGTCCATCTGGTGGACAATTTCAAGACCAACACCGTTTACCTGAAATTTCGTTTCTTATTTACTTTGCTGTAAAAAGTTGAAATGTGCCCTCCGGTGGACGATTTCAGGAACTACACCGTTTACGTGTAATTTATTTTCTCATTTACTTTACTGTTCAAAGTTGAAATGTGCCATCTGGTGGACGATTTTATGAACTACACCGTTTACGTGTAATTTATTTTCTCATTTACTTTACTGTTCAAAGTTGAAATGTGCCATCTGGTGGACGATTTCAGGAACTACACCGTTTACGTGAAATTTATTTTCTCATTTACTTTGCTGTAAAAAGTTGAAATGTGCCATCTGGTGGACGATTTTATGAACTGCACTGTTTACTTGTCATTTATTTTCTTATTTACTTTGCTGTAAAAAGTTGAAACGTCCATCTGGTGGACGATTTTATGAACTACACCGTTTACGTGTGATTAATTTTTCCCTTTACTTTGCTGTTCAAAGTTGAAACGTCCATCTGGTGGACGATTTTATGAACTACACCGTTTACGTGTGATTAATTTTTCCCTTTACTTTGCTGTTCAAAGTTTAAACGTCCATCTGGTGGACAATTTCAAGACCAACACCGTTTACCTGAAATTTCGTTTCTTATTTACTTTGCTGTAAAAAGTTGAAATGTGCCCTCCGGTGGACGATTTCAGGAACTACACCGTTTACGTGTAATTTATTTTCTCATTTACTTTACTGTTCAAAGTTGAAATGTGCCATCTGGTGGACGACTTCAGGAACTACACCGTTTACGTGAAATTTATTTTCTCATTTACTTTGCTGTAAAAAGTTGAAACGTGCCATCTGGTGGACGATTTTATGAACTACACCGCTTACATGTGATTTATTTTCTCATTTACTTTCCTGTTCAAAGTTGAAATATCCATCCGGTGGACGATTTTATGAACTACTCCGTTTACGTGTGATTTATTTTCTCATTAATTTGCTGTAAAAAGTTGAAATGTCCATCCGTTGGACGATTTCAGGAACTACACCGTTTACGTGTAATTTATTTTCTCATTTACTTTACTGTTCAAAGTTGAAATGTGCCATCTGGTGGACGACTTCAGGAACTACACCGTTTACGTGAAATTTATTTTCTCATTTACTTTGCTGTAAAAAGTTGAAATGTGCCATCTGGTGGACGATTTTATGAACTGCACTGTTTACTTGTCATTTATTTTCTTATTTACTTTGCTGTAAAAAGTTGAAACGTCCATCTGGTGGACGATTTTATGAACTACACCGTTTACGTGTGATTTATTTTCTCATTTACTTTCCTGTTCAAAGTTGAAATATCCATCCGGTGGACGATTTTATGAACTACACCGTTTACGTGAAATTTATTTTCTCATTTACTTTACTGTAAAAAGTTGAAATGTGCCATCTGTTGGACGATTTCAGGAACTACACCGTTTACGTGAAATTTATTTTCTCATTTATTTTGCTGTAAAAAGTTGAAATGTGCCATCCGGTGGACGATTTCAGGAACTACACCGTTTACGTGAAATTTATTTTCTATTTACTTTGCTGTAAAAAGTTGAAATGTGCCATCTGGTGGACGATTTTATGAACTACACCGTTTACGTGTGATTTATTTTCTCATTAATTTGCTGTAAAAAGTTGAAATGTCCATATGGTGGATGATTTCAGAAGCTACACCGTTTACTGTCCATCTGGTGGACGATTTTATGAACTACACTGTTTACGTGATTTATTTTCTCCTTTGCTTTCCTGCACGAAGTTGAAATGTCCATCTGGTGGACGATTTTATGAACTACACCGCTTACGTGTGATTTATTTTCTCATTTACTTTGCTGTTCAAAGTTGAAATGTCCATCTGGTGGACGATTTCAGGACCTACACGGTATACTGTCCATCTGGTGGACGATTTTATGAACTACACCGTTTACATGTGATTTATTTTCTCTACTTTGCTGTACAAAGTTGAAATGTCCATCTGGTGGACGATTTTATGAATTACACCGTTTTTGTGTGATTTATTATCTTGCCAAAAAGAAGTTTTTGCAAGATATGTTCGTCAGCTTGTATGTTTTTTGTTTTTTTTGTCTGAAATCACGTATAAAAAATTCTGCAGAGCACAGTTATCATCGGAAATTTTTGTAACTTCGCATATCAGAGGCCTATAGAGGTCCCTTTCAGTGCACAAAATTTTGAAGGTCAAGGTCACTTTGGCGCAAATCAGGGGAGTCGACGAAACCCTTATTTTTTGAGTAATTTTGATCGGATCGTCTTCAAACTTCATGGGAATATAGTTCATGATCTGGCGCTCAGCTGATTAATTTTTGGTGGCTATTGGCCTTGACCTTCATGGTTAGCGCCTCAGGTCAAACATATTTGACCCCAAGGTCAAATTTTCAAGTTTTAGGAACCATATTGTGTAGTACCTCAAATTGAACACCTCGATGAGTGCTTTCTAGATATGTCAAGCTTGAGACATTATGACGTCATTTGGTGACGTTATGAGGAAAACGCATATTTTTCATGGTTACTCTGTAGAACGGTTCTCATCGGAATCTCTCGTCGGCAGATATTCCTCAAGGAGTCGCTCCTCATGGATAGCAGCTCTGTTCACCTCAGTGTGACCTTAAAGAAGTCTCACGTGGTCACCTTTTGCAGGGTGACATTGGTTTATTTTTCTCATTTACTTTCCTGCACAAAGTTGAAATGTCCATCTGGTGGACGATTTTATGAACTACTCCGTTTACGTGTGATTTATTTTCTCATTAATTTGCTGTAAAAAGTTGAAATGTCCATCCGTTGGACGATTTCAGGAACTACACCGTTTACGTGATTTATTTTCTCCTTTACTTTGCTGTTCAAAGTTGAAATGTCCATCTAACCCAAACTATCCCTCATCTAACCTCATTTCCCCCCATGCTGCTAACCCTCATCTCCCCCCAAGAGGTCGCCCCTGCGAACCAGTTAAAAAAAAACTGAGTGGATCTGAGCTTTTACCCGATTATATCGTTTGTGGTATACAAGTTGGAGAACTCCTTCACAATACACCATTACAAACATCTCTAGTTTCTCCCATGATGCAATGCGAAAACAAGGTGTATTATCTGGCAAATTAAATAAAACGCATCACTCAAACAGATGATGTTTGAATCTCCGATGAATGGCCTTGAACTTCAAGATGAAAATCCGCTCGGCCAATTTCCCTCGAATCCTGCACAAGGACTTGGGGTACCGACGGGCAGGTCGGTCGTGGGTGTCACATGTTCACCCATAACCTGTGGTGCAGGAAAGCAGGATTGAGGAATGGCCTCATCGTCGTAGTATGAAGGGTGTTGTGAAGAAAGAGTAGTCGCTTGTGGCACGATGAACAAATTCCAAATTCCTGGCCGAACCAGCAGCGGGCACTGCATCAGTGGCACAGCTGCGCTCTCAGTCAATGATGTCACCCTGCAGTTTCTCGCGGCAAATGAACGAAGAAGAATCAACAGAATTTCCATTTTGTCACCTTACTCCCCCCCATCAAGTGTGCAGTGACATGCCATCATCAAAATCTTTTATTGTCTTTATGTCCCACCCCCAATTGTCATTTTCACCCCTAATAATCCACCCCCAAACCATAACTGTGGAATAATTAGAGACAATATAAATATTACAAAAGCAAAAGGGGGGCATCATGACCCTCTATATCTCATGTCTTTCTGCAACCCTGCTTTGCCTCTACTTCCACCTCACCTCCCTTCTCCCAAATCCTACGACCGTGCATGATGCATATGGATGACTTGGGAGGTGGAGGAGAAGAATGTAAAAAGTAGGAAAAGAACAAGGTAAAGGTTAAATGTAAGGAAATAACAGACTGAGAGCATAAAGTACATGGAAGCAGGAGTGAGCAGGGAACGAAGGAGATCATTGATCTGATGAAGGGGTGATAAAAGGGGAGGACAAAAGAAATCAAGGGGGAATGCAGAAGAGATAAAGAAAGCTTCGGGAATAATTCGGATGAAAGTTGTAAAAAGGTTACCTTCATATCCTCCTGTTTCCTTCTCTCTGTCTCCATCCTTGCGACGTGGAAGGCGACGTGTTCAGAGAGAAAATGGAAGATCATCATTCAACATCCGATGAGCTTAAAACATGTTCGTGGATGCAAATATATTTATGCACCGATCATCGACTTGTGAGAATGAGCTGCACTCTTAATGGTTTAATAAATAAATAAATACTGTGCAGGTAGCCGAACCCATCTGTGCAGGTAGCCGAAAGGAGAAAAAGCTATTTTTGAGGAAGCTTATCAACGATGCACCCGCACCAGACGTTCTGCACGTTTGTGGTGACTTGTGGTTTGTGAGATTGCAATTACCCCCAAGACTGAGTAACTCAGGCTCGGTTACTCCATGCACTTCCTCCTTGTTAATCCCTTCTGCTCCCACGACGCCCGATCCTATGGGGTCGCTCGTTCTCGTGCTGAAAGCGACAGTTTGCGTGGTGGCGGTTTCTTGTGCCGAGGGTCGTCCAGAGCCACATCCTCAGCCAATGATGCCACTCCACAGCCTTGAGCTGCACACGACCTCTTCTTCAGAGCCACAGAGGATGTGAATTCTTGTATTCACCAATTTAAACGAAGGCAATAATATTTATTCCTCAAAAACAAAACCCTCAATAACTTTAATGATTGCTTTATTTTAATATTTAAAATAATTTTGGTTTTTATTTTTTATTTAAAAATTTATTTTGTAAGAGAGAGAGAGAGAGAGAGAGAGAGAGAGAGAGAGAGAGAGAGAGAGACAGAGAGAGAGAGAGAGAGAGAGAGAGAGAGAGAGAGAGAGAGAGAGAGAGAGAGAGAGAGAGAGAGAGAGACAGAGAGAGAGAGAGACAAAGAGAGAGAGAGAGAGAGACACACAGAGACAAAGACAGAGAGAGAGAGAGAGAGAGAGAGAGAGAGAGAGAGAGAGAGAGAGAGAGAGAGAGAGAGAGAGAGAGAGAGAGAGAGAGAGAGAGAGAGAGAGAGAGAGAGAGAGAGAGAGAGAGAGAGAGAGAGAGAGATCTCGATAATAAAATATTAAAACTGAAGATAAAAATCAAACCCATCGAGACATTGTCAAAAATTAAATGAACAAAGGACGAATCTGGTATTAAGTGTCATGTACTGAACACGGGGCTTTCAAAATATCCACAATGACCCTCTCATCGAGACTCGAGAACGAACATATCTGAACATAACTCGAAAGGGAACAAATTCCAAACTCGAAAGGAACAAACTTGGATTTGTAAAAGGTTTTCTCACCCAAAAATGAATTAATCCACCATTGCTTTCAAACATGCCAAACACAAAACTTGCTGGACTCGTAGAAAGAGAAGAAAAATACATTTTTATGCTGATGTGGTTGCCATTTTCTGTTGTTGATGTGGTTGCCATTTTCTGTTGTTGATGTGGTTGCCTGTTGCCATTTTCACGCACAATGCAAGTTCTGGAGTAAAAATTCTGGCTTGTGTGAGAGATGTTCCCGCAGTTCTGGAGACGCAGGGTCGGAGCCAGCAGACCTTTCGACATGGTTCATCCATCGCTGGTACTCAAGGTCCGCGGATGCTCCTCAATACCAAGCAATTCCATGGTGAGCTTCAACCTTCCAGCATTTTGTAAGAACACAACCTTGAAGCAATTCTCATCTGCAAGTAGCCGCCTTGACCGCCGCCGGTATGTGCTCTCCGCCGGCGAACGGTTGCTCTGTGCTGCAAGCCTGCCGCCCATAGTGAGCGAGCTTTCCGACAGGTACATCTCCATTACGTGCACACACACTTCGTCAGTGACGATGTGCTGCAGCTGTCGCACAATGCTCTGAATCAGGTTGTCTATGGTGAAGCAGGTGTACGCGTGGATTGTGAACATCTCCCTCAGCTTGTCTTCAAAGACACTCGACTCCATATTTCCATCCAGCAAGTTCCTCACCATGTCCAAGAATGCTGGGTAATAATCCTCCACATCATGCTTACTTTGCTTCGGACGCAGGAGTGACGCTGGACTGTCCTCGCGTTCTCTTCCAGGTCCCAGTATCTCCGTGTCCCGTTCATGTTCCCGTCTCTCCTCCTCGATCTGTCGCTCAGCCTGTTGGTACATATGTAGCAGGCGCTGGCAGAGGATCTGGTGAAGTCTGAGCAGGATGTACCAATTGTTATTCACGAAGAAAAGGTTGTAAACGAGGTCCAGGCCTTCCAGTTTCTGTGTGTGTGTGGTCGGGAACATCAACTTGTTCTCCGTAGGACGGTTTTCAACCTTCCCCTTGCTTGGATCACAGATGTCCTGGTTATTGGTTTTAACCATGATCCAATTCAATTTCCTCTGCCTCTTTCTCTCCATTTCCACTGCCTTCCTCAACATCACCAAGCTCCCCCCATGACAAGAAGATCAGGTCTGGCAGGAGATGGTGGAAAATCTGCTTGATCTTGCGCTTGTCTTGTGCTTGTAAGCCACTCTGTCGTTTGACTTGATGGATGATGAGTGAAGCTGCATCCTCGAGGACCTGCTCGTTCTCGTATTCAAAAGAAAGATGTGGTCCAGGTGGTGGAGGATTGCCTTCTGCAACTTGTTCCTGCTGCTCATTGAATATTGTTTCAATTTCATTGAGAAGGTTTTTGGAACACAAAGCCTCGGTGTCAGTCCTTTTGAAGTTGATGTCCTGATGATCAAGTGACTTGAGATGATATTTCTCATGCTGCTCGTGCCAGACCTGGTTGAATGCACATTGTTCCTTGCACCATTCCTTGTCCTTGCTCTTCAACTTTTTTTTATAACAATAGGCACGACCACCACAGGATTTCTCTTGAGTCCATCAATTACGTCACTGGCTTTCCCCCCATATAACCGCTGAACAGCTTTGAGATGGACCACCTCTGAGGAGCCCCCCAAGCAGGAGTCGAGATGGAAATTACTTTTGACCTCTTCAGACATGTGGAACATCTTTTTCTGAATGCCTTCCAGCACGGCGATCGTTGCCATGTTCGTTTCCACCACATAGTCCAACTCAAAACGTTCATCTTCGCAGCGGTACATGTGCTCCTCATACTGAGTCTTCTTTAAGCTCACCAATTTCAAATTCTCAGTCCAAGAAACAAATGTGTCATTCAAGACCTCATGACAAAGTGCTGTGCGTCCGCTGAACTTTGGTTGCTGGAAACTTTTGGGCAAGGTACGGTAGCTTGGTCCCAATCGCTTGCAGGAAGCAGAGTCGATCTCCATGGCAATGCCATCTGAGGAGAGGTCCTTCGGCAGTGCTTCTCGGTGTGAGACATCTGTGTCGCCAACGGAAGCCTTGAACCAGCTGAAGAGTTCAGGGAAGTCGCTCAAGAAGGGACAGACCAAGTGAAGAAGTTCTCCTTGAGAGACAGTCTCCTGGTTGAACAGCGCGAGGCAGTGCAGGAAGTTGTCATATGATTCACGGCTCTTCAGTGCTTTGCGAACCTTTTCAAGGAAGGCAAAATCTCCCAGATTTCCATGCTTATTGGAATCCGTTCGCGAATAATCCTAAAATCCACCTGGCTTCAACTTTTTCTTCATCGAACGTGTGGATCCCAGACCAGACGTTCAAGGAATTTGACCTTCTTTCTGCATCAACCTCTTGCTGTTGCTATGGCTGCAACTATTGGAGTTGCTGCCTATCAGTGGTTGATTCACAGTTTCACCATGGTCATTGTGCACCGAATCACGCTTCTCACAGGTCTTCCCCATCAAGTGTGATACATTTAGATCTGGGACTAACGTGTCCAACTCTGCGAGAAGATCTTCCTCGTCCTTCAACAGTTGTGCAATCTCTGCAAAGAAATGCTGTTGAGATGGCTTTAGGTGCGTTTTCTTCCTGCGACGCCTCAATTTTACATTGCTCGTAAGTCCATAAAATTCCCATAAAAGCCTTGAACATCTCAGGCTGGTTCTGGAAGCGGTTTTTTAAAATCTTTTTTGTAAAGTTAACAGCCTCGTTCAACATGGCAGGTTGCACCTTGGGCAACTGCAGTTGTACGGGTTGCTGTGTGGTGTGAGACGTGTGACTGGTGTCTGTCGGGACAGGATGCTGAGTAGGAAAGCCAGGAAGAGATGGTGGCTGTCCATATGGGTGTGGATAGCTGGGGAGGGACTTGCTTGACATGGCAGAGGGTCCTATGGGTCAAGGCTGGGTGGTGTGAGGCGTGTGACTGGTGTTTGACAGGACAAGATGCAGGGTAGGAAAGCCAGGCAGAGATGGTGGCTGTCCATGTGGATGTGGAGAGCTGGAGAGGGACTTGCTTGACATGGCAGATGTTTGTGTGGGCAAAAGTTACATGCGATGCATGTTAACATCACAATTTTGCATTTTAAGTTCCACTTGCTCCATGAGTTCCGCTGCTTGCGTGGGTGTGGTATCACTGATCAGATCATTCATCTGGACCTCGATCTTGCAATCAGAAGGCAAGAAGGGCATGAAAGCCCTTATCAAGTCGGGATGTCCCTTGAATAAGGTTGAAACACGGTCGATGACATCTTGGGTGTCAATAATCTCTGCTTTGTATTCCTTAATTCTGTCCAGAAATTCATCGTAAACACGTGACTGGCTCCCAAATCGTTCCTTGACTTTAAGCAAGAGGGATATTGCCTCATTAATCTCCAAACACTGGATTTGCTGGCCCACTTGAGGAGGTGCTTGTGCTTGCGCTTGTGAGTGAGCACTGTTGGGGTGAGTTAATGATCGTGGATGCGGTGATGACAGCTGGGACCCATGTAGGTGAGTGTCATGTCCGCTCGGAGATTGCCCCAGAGTTCCTTGGCCAATAGGTGGAACCTGGTAGGTTGTTGGGCTGGAGTAACTTTGGACGCCAGCACTTGGGTCGATGTTCTCAGGCATGGGTGCACAAACAGGAGCAAGAACTCCATTCTGAAGCCGAGGAAACGAGTCTCCACATGGAGCAATCCCAGGAGGTTGCTGTTGGGTTGTCGTGGTTACGTTTTCCTCCTCATCCATCTTCCGCTTTATTGTGTGCTCACAGCACAGCGAGACTTGGAAATGGAAGCAAATCTGTCAGAAAGAAAAATTACAAGCAAAGAAAAATGGTAAATGATGTGTGTCACCAACACAGGGTCCGGACGTAACCTCACGTGACCGACCTGATGGACGGGACGAGACGGAGATGGGGGATGGTAGGAAAGAGAAGGGTCAGTGTGCGAAGGGAAAAGAGAGTGCGGTGCGCACGGAGTGATCGAATTGTATAAAAGATTGTGGGAAACAAACCCGACGGGACAAGAGATGATTGACGGTTGGAATACGGACTCACCATCCAGAACCACGGAGCAACGAAGCACGTGGGAAAAGGACGCTCTTATTGTTTACATAAATTAATGATCTTCTTCTTCTTCTTTCAGCTGCTCCCGTTCGGGGTCGCCACAGCGGATCATCCGTATGATCCGCATAGTGATTTGGCACATGTTTTATGCCGGATGCCCTTCCTGACGCAACCCTGGTCGCCTCTTACGATACAGGGATATGGTACACCTATTTTAACCGGGGTATACACCGGCCCAGTACACTGGTACTCATTTCGCCGACCTCGGAAGGATGACAGGCTGAGTCAACCCCCTGGTGTATTAATTCAGTGGCCCAACGGGGCTTGAACTCAGGACCTTTTGGATCCCAAGCCGCTGCCCTAACCACTGCGCCAACACCAGGCTTCCTTTACATAAATTAATGATGTGAGTTGAAAATTAGAAATGAAACTTTTAAAAAACAGAAATTGTTTTCCGTCCATTATCAAGGAAATTTAACATTATTTCATTTATACTTTGAGTTACAGTAAAGAAACACAATAACCAACTTCCCCAGGATGTAACGTGACCTCCCAGTTACTGCTTCCTGGTTCGATCACATTAAACACCTCCTCAAGGATGTGGAGCGACCTTCCAGTAACCCCTTCCTGGTTTGATCACAGTAAACACCTCATCGAGGATGTAGACTGTGGAGCGACCTTCCAGCAACCCCTTCCTGGTTTGATCACATTAAACACCTCATCGAGGATGTGGAGCGACCTTCCAGTAACCCCTTCCTGGTTCGATCACATTAAACACCTCCTCAAGGATGTGGAGCGACCTTCCAGTAACCCCTTCCTGGTTCGATCACATTAAACACTTCCTCGAGGATGTGACCCCTGCGTGGTGACCCCTACCTTCCAGTAACCCCCACCTGGTGCGATCACATTAAACACCTCCTCGAGGATGTGACCCCTACCTGGTGACCCCTACCTTCCAGTAACTCCCACCTGGTGCGATCACATTAAACACCTCCTCGACGATGTGACCCCTACCTTCCAGTTACCCCCACCTGGTGCGATCACATTAAACACCTCCTTGAGGATGTGACCCCTACCGGGTGACCCCTACCTTCCAGTAACTCCCACCTGGTGCGATCATATTAAACACCTCCTCGAGGATGTGACCCCTACCTTCCAGTTACCCCCACCTGGTGCGATCACATTAAACACCTCCTCGAGGATGTGACCCCTACCTGGTGACCCCTACCTTCCAGTAACTCCCACCTGGTGCGATCACATTAAACACCTCCTCGAGGATGTGACCCCTACCTGGTGACCCCTACCTTCCAGTAACCCCCACCTGGTGTGATCACATTAAACACCTCCTCGAGGATGTGACCCCTACCTGGTGACCCCTACCTTCCAGTAACTCCCACCTGGTGCGATCACATTAAACACCTCCTCGAGGATGTGACCCCTACCTTCCAGTGACCCCCACCTGGTGCGATCACATTAAACACCTCCTTGAGGATGTTACCCCCTACCTGGTGACCCCTACCTTCCAGTAACCCCTACCTGGTGCGATCACATTAAACACCTCATTGAGGATGTGGAGCGACCTTCCAGTAACCCCTTCCTGGTTCAATCACATTAACCACCTCCTCGAGGATGTGAGGAGGTTGGAGCATTTATAAACGCACGTTATCTCCCTGGCAAATTCAAAACAAAACTGTCAATCCTTAACAGAGGAGTGGGGGGTGGAGGTGCAGGGGGAGACGGAGAGGAGGTGGGGGATGAGAGAGGGAGAGGGAGTGTGGGATGAGAGAGGGAGAGGGTTTTTGTGTTCGGTCATTTAGCATAACATTATATTTGTGAACCCCACCTGAAACCCTCACCTTTCACTCTTTTTTTTCTACCCCCTCCCCCACCCCTTTCTGTCCCCTCCTCACTCCCCCTCCTAATAAAATGCAGTATTCTCCTCCCACACCTCTGTATCTCTCTCGCTGTCTCTGTGTGTGTGTGTGTCTCTCTCTCACCCCTATTCGCACCCCTCCCTCCCTCAGTGTGTAGCAACGTTTGGTGAGAAGTCGCTCTCCTCACCCCCCCTGCCCCCTTTCTCGCACTCATCCCCCATCCGAGCTCCCCCTTCTAAACCCATTCCCAGGTGCCCCTCTCTCATCCCTCTGTCCTCTTCCCTCCATCCTCTCTGCCTCCCCTAACCCCTCCCTGCCTCCTCTCTCTCTTTCTCCCTCTTTTCCCCCTCCCCCCTCCATATCCCAGCCAGCCAAGTGACGGGTTGTATTTTCTCGTCTATACGATAAGAGAACCGCATGTCTGTGTGTCTGCGTGTCCGTGTGTGTGTGTGTCCATGTGTCTGTGTCTGCGTGTCCGTGTGTCTGTGTCTGCGTGTCCGTGTGTCTGTGTGTATCTGCGTGTTTGCGTGTCTGTGTCTGCGTGTCCGTGTGTGTGTGTCTGCGTGTCCATGTGTCTGCGTGTCTGTGTGCCTGCATGTCTGCGTGTCTGTGTGCCTGCATGTCTGTGTGTCTGTGTGCCTGCATGTCTGAGTGTCTGCGTGTCCGTGTGTCTGCATGTCTGTGTGTCCGCGTGTCTGAGTGTCCGTGTGTCTATGTGTGTGTGTCTGCGTGTCCATGTGTCTGCGTGTCTGTGTGCCTGCATGTCTGCGTGTCTGAGTGTCTGTGTGTCCGTGTGTCTGCATGTCTGTGTGTCCGCGTGTCTGAGTGTCCGTGTGTCTGCATGTCTGTGTGTGTGTGTCTGCGTGTCCATGTGTCTGTGTGCCTGCATGTCTGCGTGTCTGTGTGTCTGAGTGTCTGCGTGTCTGTGTGTGTGTGTCTGAGTGTCTGCGTGTCCGTGTGTCCGCATGTCTGTGTCCGCGTGTCTGCGTGTCCCCATTTTTCTCAGAGATAACCAAACGGATCTTCGTCAAACTTCCAGAGGTTCATCAGTGAGGACCAAAAACGCTTTGGGCAAAAAACAAACAAACAATTGAAACAAGATTGAAAATATTTATTGTTATTATTATTATTATTATAATAATTATTTTAAATGTCTCTGTTTTCCCTGAGCCTTTGTCGTTCTGTGAAAGGGAATATGACCTGATCCAGGAGGCCAATTCCTCCGTCCATGTCGGGAAGAGTTTCAGTCTGGAGCCAAACAAGGAGTAAGAACACCGAGGCTCCACGTGGGCTCACATGAGAGCCAGGCTTCGACCCCCCGCAGGGAATTACACAGAAGCGTGACCACGTGGTCCTCGCGAACGTGGTCACGTGGCCCGGCGAGCACGTGGAACCCACGTGCTGAGATTCGCGCATGGGGAAACCAACGAGGCCGAGCTGAGAGTTCATTTCTAGCACGGCGCAGGCAGCGAGCGAGAAAGGGCCGCTCAGAGCGCTCCCTCCTCCTCATCATCATCATCGGTTCATGATGAGGTTTCAACGGAAAAATCACGTGATTTCGGAAGAACAGTCTTAACAGAAGACGTTTTGGATGAAAGAATGGTTAACGACACCTCCTTTGTCTTCCTTTCTCACTGTCTCGACATTCCTCCCGTTTTATAAAGTGTTTCGATTTACGAACACACCTTACACCGCGACGTACCTCGTGTGTGTCGTTCAAAGGGATCGCAATGGAGCTGCAGCACACCCAAGATGGCTCGCGGCGAAACAGGAAGTGACGTACCCTCGATGGCGCGCTCGCGGCAAAACAGGAAGTGACGTAACCTCGATGGCGCGCTCGCGGCAAAACAGGAAGTGACGTCACCGCATCGAGGACGAGTGAAAATGTTTTTGTTTTTTTAGTGAATTGTGATTTTGTTCGGTTTTAAAACACCGTTTGTTTTCAACACAATCATCTTGCTCGACCCTCAGCTTGACCCCTTGCTTGACCTTTCCGATCCATCAGCTCTCACAAGTTCACTGAGGGCACATCCCCATGACGTCACCAAATCCCTCGTCCCCTGAACAGTCATTTGACGTGAAGAAGAAGAAACTTTATTTTTAGGAGAAGGCTTGTTGTGTTCGTGTTCGTGAAGATTTCCTCTCATCCACTCAAACACTCGTCAGGTCAGGTTCGATCTGTGACCTGCTACAGCTACCATGTAAACCCGTACTAACCTGTTCCATGGTCGGGTTGTCGGCGACTAAACCGTCTCCCCCACCAGGTTTTCTGGTGAGGAGGGTGTTTGGATATGGACACCCAGCAGGATTAAAAACAAAACCTGTCAAAGGGCGGAGGAGCTCCTTGTGAGCCAACGGCCATCCATATCTAGTGCCCAACTGTGTCTGCGGACGTCCTCCTGCAGTTGGGTTACTTTTTATTAGGAGGTTGGTGGCAGGATTTGCACTCCGACCACCGGAAAATTGTTGACAGAGCTGAGCTGTTCAGGGAGCTGAGGCGTAAAACTGTACGTGCACTGAGGGTGGACAAGGAGGCCTATGTGCGAGGAATCTGTGAGGGGGTAGAGCATCACCTGTGGACAGGTGATTCTCGTCCTGCTTACAGGGGAATTCGCGCATTACGTTCATCCAAGCCCATCCCTCGGAGCACTGCAGTTCGAGCAGAGAGTGGTAGGCTCTTGACAGAGGAGTCTGAAGTGAAGGCCCGCTGGGCCGGTTACTTTGAGCGGTTGTACCAGGCTGATCCCCCAGCTGTCGAGTTGGACGTCAAGGGTGTTACAATCCCTGTTGCTGACCCTCGAATCAACTGTGGTCCACCATCGCTTGTGGAAACACGGGCTGCGGTGAACCAGTTGAAACGGGGCAAAGCTCCAGGGATCTGTGGCATCCATGCTGAACTTCTCAAGGCTGGTGGAAATGCTGCACTCATGTCGTTGCATGCAGTTTTGTGCTCTGCCTGGAACACAGGCATCATCCCAACTGACTGGAAGAGGGGCCTTGTTGTCCCTCTCTGGAAAGGGAAGGGTGATCGCCAAGACTGCAACAACTACCGAGGGGTGACGCTGCTCTCAGTGCTGGGCAAGGTCTTTGCTCGGATAATTCTTGATAGGGTTCGCCACCATCTGCTTGAGCACCAGCGTCCAGAGCAGTCAGGCTTTACACCAAAGAGGTCAACGATTGACCGTATCCTTGCACTTCGTGTCCTCACCGAACGCAGACGAGAGTTTCGGCAGGGGCTGCTTGCAGCCTATGTTGATCTCTGTAAAGCGTTCGATTCAGTGAATCGGGATGTCCTCTGGAGGATTCTTGGTCTTCGTGGGGTGCCACCAAAACTGATCGATCTGATGTCTGAACTCTACTCTGGTACTGAGAGTGCTGTGAAGTGTGGTGGTACCATCTCTGACTTATTTCCAGTTGTTACTGGAGTTCGTCAGGGGTGTGTACTTGCCCCCACACTTTTCAACACTTGTATGGACTGGATTTTAGGGAGGATGTCAGAGAGATCAAGCTGCGGTGCATCGTTTGTGAATGTCAAGATCTCGGACCTTGATTTTGCAGACGATGCAGTCATCTTTGCGGAGACTTTAGACATCCTTTTGGGGGCCCTGGAGGTGCTGAATGAGGAGTCGGAGCCGCTGGGATTACGGGTTTCTTGGGTCAAAACTAAGATCCAGGCTTTCGGTGACATCTTGGATGCTGCTGTCCTGTCTGTGTCTGTTTGTGGTGAGGATGTTGAGGTCGTGGAGAGATTCACTTACCTTGGCTGTGATATTCATGTCTCTGCTGGCTGTGAGTCAGAGGTCAATAGACGTCTGGGTCGGGCCTGGGGAGTCATGGATTCACTGGATCATGGGGTGTGGCGCTGCCAGTACCTGTGCGGGAGGACGAAAGTCCGAGTCTTCAGGTCCTTGGTAATTCCAGTCTTGCTATATTGATTCAAGACTTGGACTCTGACCAAGGATCTGAGACGGAGACTTAATTCCTTTGGTTAATTCCTTAATTCCTAATTCCTAATAAACCGATCGGCAATCGCAAACGGAGTGAGCTGCTGAAAGCGGCTCGTGTCCGTACGGGTCCCGTTGAGGTGTAAATCCCCGGCATTTCTGTCTGCGCGAATAATTAGGTAAATCGACAATTCGGCGATCAACCCTGTCGCGCGTGGACAGAAGAGTTGGCTGATTTATGGTGTGGTTAACAACACACCTGGAGCTGGGTTTGGGCGTTGATCCGAAAAGCTGCGACTGGATTGCCACGGTCGGTGGGCGCGTACGGCCGCGAATTAGCGAAAAACGGTCGCCCGCACGCCAGAGTGGCGAGACTCCACAACAATATATATATATATATATATATATATATATATATATATATATATATATATATACACATATATACATATATATATATATATATATATACATATATATATATACATACATATATATACATACATATATATATATATATATATATATATATATATATATATATATATATATATATATATATATATATATATATATATATATATATACGTCAGCCATTGTTGTCGGATCTTTGTTATTTTGTGGATCCTCAGATCATTTGGGAAAACTTTGATTATTCCATGAATTCGCGATTCCTCATAAATCGTTTCTCCCCCGACTTCCAGCAAGTGTGACACCGTCATAACAATCGTAATTTATTGTTTTAATGTTGACCAATCGTGTGCTCAAGATGATCACACGTGATCCTCGTTGACCAATGAGCATTGAGTGATGGGATTTTCAGCTCCCTTGAAGAGGAATCTCACCTGCACCTGAAAACTTTTGGTGATTCCGCATTTTTTTCGTGACATTTAATTGTTTGGAAGTGAACCTTGTTCTGACGTGGTCGGTCACGTGATCATATCACCTTTTTGTGTGTGAATGAGGATACTTTTGGAGAGGTTTATCTCACACTTTTCGACTTTTCAAAAAAATTATAATGATGTTATGAAGAAATCCTTGTGTTCACCATTAACGGACTCGACACGAGCGATGGATACAAGTTGTTGAAGTATTTTGTCAATGACTTCAGGACGCTCCACCTCCTCCAATCTTCAACTCCCCTCTGCCCCCTCTCTTATTACTCCCCACTGTGCCTCATGCCATCCCCACCGAGCCTTTTCTCCTCCTCACCTCATCTCCCCGAGCTCTTCTGCAATCCCCCACAATCTATCAACAACTCTCCCAACCTCCTCCCTTGTCCTCTCCTGCCTCTCCCCTCTGTTGCGCCCAAAGCCTCCTCCCCTCCCTCTTACTCAACAGTGTGGACCTCAAACATCCCAGGACATCGCTCAAACCTTTCAGATCTCTCCATGCAGGTTGCCACTGACAAACCAGACAATCTGCGTAAGAGAAACTTTCTTCCCTCAAGACATCTCTGACTCCCAAGTATCTCTCCCTTGTTACTCCCTCCTCCGGAATGACAGACCTGAGCTTTGTCCTGGTGGAGGAGTTGCTCTCTTCATCAAAAACATCTATTCCTCACTCTCGATGCACTGCCCTCCCCCCCCCAGGAATACCTCTGGCTACGGCTTCCCCTCCGCTCCCACCTCATGGTTATATGTGTGTTGTACTGTCTACCAAGCAACTGTCTACCAGGATGGATCCTCTCATCACAACTCTCTCTTCCTCATATGTGGTGACTTCAATTGTCATCATGCCAGTTGGCTGGGTGTGGGTACCTCTCTCACCTGTCATGGCACCTCAGCCAAAGACTTCTGTGACTCATTGGGACTGACACAACTCGTCAACTTCCCGACCCAGAGCTCAACCAATGGTACTCCATCTCTTCTGGATCTGAGTTTGACAAATTTCCCTGAAAATATCTGATGTTCTTCCTTTGCTCCAATCGGTTCTTCTGACCACGTCCTTGTCAAAGTGGACATCTCTCTGGCGGTTATTAGAGAACCACCTCAATGCCGTCGATGCTGGCATTTCACTCAGGCTTACTGGCAGGGACTTCAAGCATCCATCAAACTTCTCGACTGGTCTTCAATCTCGACTTTCTCCGACATGAACTCGTTCTGGGAATTCTTTCAAAGGAATTTTGTCTCCCTCATGCACAGACTTATCCCATCTCGTCTTCAGTTGTCCTACCCTTCCTCCCACCCATGGTACACTGAAGCTTGTGGTGAGGCAGTTGTCCTAAAACAACTTGCCTTTGCCTAATGGAAGGCAAATCCAACTGATGGCAATCTCAGTTCCTTCCACAAAGCTCGGCACAAGTGTGTCTACCATCAGGAGAGCCAGAAAACAACGTCTTTCTGATCTCAAGTCTGAACTCTCAAACCTCTCTCCCTCCTTCAAATCCTGGTGGCACCGAGATAAGTCTGTTTCTGGTGTATGTTCCTCCTCCATCCCCTCCCTCAACTCAAATGGCCACATTGCTGATACCGCACGTGAAAAGGCTGAATGCCGAAACTCCATGTTTGCTTCTAAATCTTGTGTCCCAAACCAATCGCTTTCTGCACCCACCTTACCCAGCCACACCCAAATGTTCCTGGACTCTGTGTCCTTGTCTGCCATATCCCTGGACATATCACGTGCTTTTTACATGGTCTGGCACCCTGCACTGCTCACCAAACTCACTTCCTATGATATCCAAGGCCATCTCCACTCATGGCTCGCAGACTTCCTCTCCTGTCGCAGTCACCGTGTGGCCCTCAATGGAGTTCTTTCATCCCCTCTTCCTGTCCAGGCCGGAGTTCCTCAAGGCAGTGTTCTGGGCCCTGTTCTTTTTCTGGTTTTCATCAATGATCTCTGCGACTCTGGAAAATCCTCTTTATCTCTTTGCTGATGACTCCACCCTCTGCCGTACCATCTCTCACCCCTAAGACCCGCAAACAGTAGCTTCTTCGCTCACTGCAGATATCGATAAAATCATAAGCTGGTCCAACACGTGGAACATGTCTTTCAATCCGGGCAAATCTCACACTCTCACGATGTCTCTCCGAAAGGACCCTCTGGAACCCCCCCCCGCCCCATCGACTTTCTCAACAGTACTCTTGAAAAAGTCCTTTCACTCAAACTTCGGGGTCTCACTATCTGCCATGATCTTTCCTTGGAAAGCCATACTTTCAAGCTGGCCGCCAAAGCCAGTCGCCGACTGGGAATCCTCCGTCGTGCAAATCCCTTACTTGGCACACCTGAGCTCCTGACCACATACAAAACTTTCAACCATAGCTTGATGGAGTACTGCTCTCCCAATCGGGCTGGTGCTCCTGCCTCACACCTCTCTCAGCTTCACGCTGTGGAAAACAAGGCATTTAGGATCACTGGTGTCTCCAGCGATGAGGCTGTCTTTGGGTCTCTCACTCTTTAACTGCAGGCAGGTCGGTGGTCTTTCTGTCTTCTACCGTCTCCTCTCCGGTCTCTCACCCCCCCCACCCCCTGCTCTGACCACAATATGTCCCCCCATATTTCCGGAGGGCGCTCAAGGTGCGCCAGCAACTCCCTTCTGGTAATAATACCAAAATCACTGCTCACCTTCACTCTTTCATTCCTCTTTTTCCCCGCCTTCGAAACAAACTCACACTCTCTTCAATCCCACTCCTACATCCAGGTCTTCAAAACAGCTGTTCACCACCATCTTTTATCTTCCCTCATCCAAAACCATGATGTTTTCTTCCCCCCGTTAATCCACCCCAAACCCACCTCCTTCAAATCCCCTGCTTTCCTTCCTGAAAGTTCCTGTAGTTATGAGGACCCGAAAGTTCCTGTAGTGTCCATATTGTTCACCCCGTGTTCCCTGCCCCATCCCTCTTCCTTCCACAGATCTAATGTCTCCATCCCCGCTGTTTTGTGCTTCCCTTTCCCGCCCCTCTTGTCTCCTGCTCCCCTTGTTTTACATTCTGTGTGTTTGCTCTTGTTCGAGCGTTAACATGGTATCATAAAAAAGGACAATTCGTACGTATTGACGTTTGAACTGTCATTTCCAAGACTCGATCACTTCATGATGGAGGTTGAACCATTCCAGGCTACATCATCCTCCACAGGCCCAGGAAGCTACCACACACATCGGGTTAGTGGGAATTAGTAAACTGCGGGATTTCCCTTCATTGGTGACCCTGACATGATCTTTCACGGTGTACGAGGATCCTTGTCTCTTTCACTTGTATCAGTTGTGAGCGACAAGGTACGTCCATTTTGGCCGAATGATCCAGCTATTCGGTTTGTGTAGGTCGAGGCTCAATTCCTCATGGGAGTCACGACCACCCGAGAGACCGTTTCTCCCAACGTTGTGGTCTCACATCACCCTGAATATGCCGAAGAGGTTTGTGACTTTCTCGTCGAATCACTCATGAGCGATCCGTACGAGGCGTTGAAGGAGGAACTGATACGCTGAACCTCAACATCCGAACAAAAGCACCCAAACCAACACCGATGTTCTCTGAGGAACTGCGTGACTGGAAACCACCACAGTTACTTCGCAGGATGAGGAAGCTCTTTAAATAACGAGACAACACCAATGAGAATATTTCCAAACAACTTTTCCTCCAACGTTTGCTGAGCAGTGCCCAGCTCATCCAAGCATCCACAGGTGATTCGGTGAATATAGAGTAACTTGCCGACCTGGCCGACAAGATCATCGAGGTCACCACCCAAGTTTCCTCCACCATCAGGAAAGATGACACAAAATTCAGTGGGGCAACACTAGCTCCAACCAGCACAGACATCCAATGTCTGCAGGTCGACCCAGTGTATGCTGTCTCTCTCACCTGTCTTCTGAAGGAGGACCGAGGCAGAAACTGGACCCGAGGTGTTCAATGTGGTGCCAGTTGCGAACTGGTCGAGAAGTGGACCCGAGATCCTGCACCAGATGATGAGGCAGATTTCCAGGGTGCTCCATCCAGGTTCGGGCCTCCAGCTTTCTTGCAGCAAGCCTGTGGGAACACCAACTCTGATGGTACCCTCGAGCAGGCTCTTCAGAACCAGCAACAACCCCTCAGCCTGAAAGAACCTCCAATAACCCACACATCCCCCATCCAGCAGTCGCAGCACGTACATTCTCACGATGCACTGATTTTTGTGGAACATTTCAGGATCGGCTTCGTTCTCCGCTCCTTGGTAATTGTTTTACGTACTTTTTTTGTGACATATTTGGTGGCCCTCTTCTCCTCCAAGGTATTTTTTAAGATCCTTTGTTTTCAGGCTCATTTGGATGTCGTCGGAGTACCGTTTCACAAGTTTGAGTTCCATCACTTTTTCATCGTTTGGTGCAAAGAGTTTTAGATCATTTGTGTGTGTTTATCAATGTTCACAGAGTCTGTGACCACGATAACTGTGACTCGACAACACAAACACCGATGTGGTAACGAGCATGGTGTCAATCGCTCATTTATTTATTTCTGGCTGTGCGGTACTCGACGAGGATTGCTGTACTGTATTCGAGAGGGATGACCGTACGCCTACAGAAGAAAATACCAGTTGGGTCAGGGAGGTGTGCACACCTGCTTTTAAAAATCAACTGCAAACAAAAGATACCAAAGGTCGTTCAAGAGATATTTATTCAACACTTAACAGGTAACCTTCATCCCACAGTAACATCTGGGCAACCTGGGGTCTTTCAGACCCCACCTCGGGAAAATAATTTCAGAAAAAAACTTCGAATAATTTTATGACAATCACATTATGTAAATATAAAATTGAAATCGTTTACCATAGTTTAAGACTAAAACTACAGTAATGTTCTCTTCATAAGTATTTTTTATTTTTTTTACAAGAAGCATGTTTTGAGAAAAAAAAATGTGCCTTTAAAAATTTTGTTTTTTTGAAAAGCCCAGGTTACCTTAGGGTCTTCAAAACCCCAGGTTACCTTAGTGTCCTCAAAACCCCAGGTTACCAATGAAGGCTTAAAATTAATTTATTTTGAAGAAAACAAAACCCAGGTTACCTTGGGGTCCTAAAAAACCCCAGGTTACCTATGAAGGGTGAAAATTCATTTATTTTGTTGAAAAAAAAAACCCAGGTTACTTGAGGGTCCTCAAAACCCCAGGTTTCCTTTGAAGGTTTAAAATAAATTTATTTTGTTGAAAAAAACCCAGGTTACTTGAGGGTCCTCAAAACCCCAGGTTAACCCCGGCCAAGACTCAGCAAGACGTCTCAATCGCACAATGGCCGCGTAGATACTTACTCCAGCGATGAGTGATGGGCGTATTGCGGCAAATCTGACGTCTGTGGTCGGGTTGGACCATAAACATGATGAAAAAGGATTAATACGAGTGACTGGTTTTTTGTAAACCATGTCGAGGCTCATGTTACCTATGAAGGCTTAAAAATAATTAATTTTGTAGAAAAAAAACTCAGGTTACCTTGGGGTCCTCGAAACCCCAGGTTACCTGTGAAGGCTTAAAATAAATTTATTTTGTTGAAAAAAAAACCAGCTTACCTTCGGGTCCTCAAAACCCCAGGTTACCGATGAAGGCTAAAAATTAATTTATTTTGTCCAAAAAAAAAAAACAGGTTACCTTGGGGTCCTCAAAACCCCAGATTACCGATGAAGGGTTATATATAAATTAATTTTGTCGAAAAAAAACCCAGGTTACCTTGGGGTCCTCAAAACCCCAGATTACCTTTGAAGGGTTAAAATTAATTTATTTTGTAGAAAAAAAACCCAGGTTACCTTGGGGTCCTCAAAACCCCAGGTTACCTCTGAAGGGTTAAAATTAATTTATTTTGTTGAAAAAAACCCAAGTTACCTTGGGGTCCTCAAAACAGAAGGTTACCTCTGAAGGGTTAAAATTTATTAATGCTAAGGAAAAAAAAACAGGTTACCTTGGGGTCCTCAAAACCTCAGGTTACCTTTGAAGGATAAAGACACAGTCCAACAAATAATACACTTAAATTTGTCAAACATGGAAAATATGAAAAACCACAATAAAAGGTCAAACGTGTAAAACATGAAACGGAGTGAACTGAACTCGGACAACACAAAGAACGTCTGTTGGGGGTGATAGCACGTCACGTGTCTGATTCTTGTCTGTGAGAGAATCCAGGTGTGTTGGGGCTTTGCACACCCAAAATCGAAATCGTTCCGTCTCTCGTCGTACGCAGGTCTCATCCGTAAAAACAACACAAAAGTCATGTCGGTGTCTATTTCTTTTCTGGCGTCATCCTCGGGAACTTAGTGGGGGGGTCTTCTCCAGAGGGGGGATCCCTTTCATGAGATGGCTGGGGACATTTCTGGAGAACGTCTTGCAACTCCTCTTGGCACGTCCGCACAAATTCCTGGGGAAGAGATCCAGGAGCAGAGATGAGGGTATCATCATTGATGATAATTAAATGATAAAATGTGGAAATGAAGATTCAGGATGACTTTAAGGGGATTCCATTGCACATGTAATGTCTCACAGGAGTGCTGTTGATGATTGATGTGATCTTATCCAGTGATGTGGGGAACCCTGGCCAAGACTCAGCAAGACGTCTCATTCGCACGATGGCCGCGTAGATACTTACTCCAGCTACGGTTAGGAGATCTGTGGAAGGGAGAGGGATAGGGAACGAAGTAAACAAGATGGAACTACATGGACTTTCAGGAAGGAAAGCAGGGAATTTGAAGGGAGGTCGGTTTGGGGTGGATTAATGGGGGTAGAAAAGATCGTGGTTTTGGATGGGGGATGATAAGAGGTGGTGGTGAACAATTGTTTTGAAGACCTGGAGGGAAGAGAGGGATTGAAGAGAGTGTGGGAGTTTGTTCCAGAGGTTGAAAAATAGCTCCGCAAAGCGGGCGTAACCCCTCAGCCCATGCATTGTAAAAGGAAGCAGTGATATCACGATGATGCAGTCAGTTAGAGCACGTTGGACGTCATATCGAAAATCAATCACACTTCAAGATGGCTACCGTGGCGGCTCGTGAAAATCGCAGCGCCCATTTTCGAAAGGAACCTTCCTCGACTCAACTCCAACACACACACTGCAAAAATGCATTTCATCGGACAAGACAAGCCGTTCTCGAAATTGACGAAAACCAATTTCAAGACGACTGCCGTGGCGGCCACACTGAAAATCGCAGCGCGCCCATTTTCGAAAGGAACCTTCCTCTACTCAACCCCAACACACCCTGCAACAAGGCGTTCTCCTCGAAATCGACGGAAACGAATTTCAAGATGGCTGCCATAGAGGCCACATTGAAAATCACAGCGTGCCCATTTTTGGAAAGAACCTTCCTCGACTCAACTCCAACATACCCTGCAAAAATGGATTTAATCGGACAAGGCATTCTCCTCGAAATTGCCGGAAAGCAAAATTTGACAGACGCCCGGACAACGCCTGTGACGACAACACCCCTTTTTCAGCCCAATTCGGACTGAGGGGTAAAAAGAGGAGTGAAAGAATGAAGGTGAGCAGTGATTCTTGATTTTGGCAGTTTCACCAGAAGGGGTTTTTTTGCGGACCTTGAGCGCCCTGTGGAAATATAGGGGGGCAGAGTACATAGAGAGCAGAGGGGTGGGGGGCAAGGCCAGAGAGAAGACGGTAGAAGACAGAAAGACCACTGACCTGCCTCCGGTGAGAGGGTGAGAGACCCAAAGACTCAGTTTTGTCACGAGAGATACCAGATGACCTTAAAAGCCTTGGTTTCCACAGCGTGAAGTCGAGCAAGGTGTGAGGCAGGAGCAAAACCCCAGAGGGGAGGGCAGTACTCCATCAGATTGTGGATGAAAGCTTTGTAAGTGGTCAGGAGCTCAGGTGTGCCGAGAAAGGACTTTGCACGACGTATGATGCCGAGACGGCAACTGGCTTTGGAGGCCAGCTTGGAGATGCGGCTTTCCCAGGAAAGACCGTGGCAGATAGTGAGACCCAGAAGCTTGAATGAAAGGTCTTCTTCAAGGGGATTGTTCAGATAGTCTATTAGGGAGGGTGGGGGGGGCGAGGGGGGTTCCAGACAGTCCTTTCGGAGAGACATGGTGAGCGTGTGAGATTTGTTAGGATTGAAAGACAAATTCCAAGTGCTTGACCAGCTTGTGATTTTATCCAGGTCTGCAGAGAGTGCAGAAGCTGCTGCTTGCCGATCAGAGGGATGAGAGATGGTACAGCAGAGGGTGGAGTCATCAGCAAAGAGATAAAGAAGATTTTCCAGAGAGTTGGAGAGATCATTGATGAAAACCAGAAAAAGAACAGGGCCCAGAGCACTGCCTTGAGGAACTCCAGCCTGGATGGGAAGAGGAGATGAAAGAATTCCATTCAGAGCCATGGGTTGACTGTGACAGGAGAGGAAGTTTGCGAGCCATGAGTGGAGATTGCCTTGGATACCATAGGAAGAGTTTGTTGAGCAGGACAGGTTAACAGACCATATCGAAGGCTCGCGATATGTCGAGGGAGATGGCTCTTATCTCATGTTTGGCATTTTGGATCTCCATCCATTGTTGGGAAAGCAGAAAGCAGCATGTCCAGGGTTGGGTGACCTGGTCGAAATCAAGTTCATAATCGGAAATGAAGCCATTGGAGAAGAGGAAGGATTTGATGTTGGATGCGATGATGGATTCCATAACCTTGCTGATGAGTGAGAGAAGGCTGATTCGTCTGCAGCTGCAGGGATCGGTTTTTGCACCTTTTTTATGCAATTCGGACGCCTCGTGGCAAATCTTCGGTCTCTGGGGGGGTTGGACCATAAAAAGGATAAAAAACGATTAACACGAGTGTTTAACTGTTCGGACGTCTTGTTGCAAATCTTCGGTCTACGGTCAGGTCGCACCATAAACATGATTTTTTAAAAAACCATAAACACGAGTATTTAACAGTCATTGAACATTGAAATACGCTCATCATGTGGACATATCTCATCCACATCATGTGGACACGTGTTTCATTGTTAATATATGATCGGACATATCTCAAGATGCTGGGATCCCAATTACCATGATGACTTGTTCATTGTCTCTTGGTGTCCTTATCATTCACTTGAAAGCAAAAAGAGACCTCACTTTACTGCTGTGGCTGACCGATGGGGGAAGTGTGGTCTTTGGAGACCCTGGACCTTACTATAAGTCGAGAGTGGACCATATCTCCAAACTCACCTCGAAGGCTGGCCACCCTTGGAATTGTCCACCCAGACAGGTCAATTATGGACTGTGCATGGTTCGTTACCATGAACGAGATCGTCATTTGACGTACCATAGAGTATGTAGGCATCCCCACAAGGGCCGAGTGCAGCAGCTTCCCATCTTGCTCTCCTCGAGGTGAGTGTGGTGTCCGAGGTGCAGTGAGACACGGGACGTGAGAGTGTAGTCGTAACTCTGCTTTATTGCGTACTCGGATGTACACCACTCCGAGCCTCCAGCGGGCGCGTAAGAATATATGAACCCCGAACCACGTGACTATTATCATAAGCACTCCACGCCCCTCAGCGTTCGTGTCCAGACACCACAGTCGAGTCCAAACTTTTATGAGTTTTTGGTATCTCTTGGCAGGAGGCCAACGCCCAAGGACTGCTTCTCATCCATCTCAGGCATGTTCGTTGTTGGACTCTTACTTTGCTAGCTCCTCACTTCTGGCCGAACCTCACCCACCCTCTCTCATCTGCAAAGGTTCCCTGTCCTTACAGGTTTCTCGCATTCTGCCAGGAACGCACACCTGGTTAACCTCATCAGGTCTTCGTCAGATGTTCACCGTCTTTCATGGTCATCCTGCTTTTCTCTCACCTGTGGAACTCCCTGTGTCCATTGTTTTTTGCTGTAACGTCCAATCTCCCAAGACCGCTGCCCATCGGCACCTCATGCTTTCTATGATACCCACTCGCATTCTCCCTTGTCCCCTTTTTTACCCCAATGCCACTCCGCTTCTCATTCTGTCATGTTTGTCCATGTATTGTCCACCTGTGTCCCTCAACCCCTCAGTTGATCTGTTATTTTGGGATCTCCATGATCATTGACTTCTGTAATGACTAAAAAGCGTTGAGTTTTTGACTTCAGGTCAACACAGAACACCCACCAGTGATGCTTTTCTTTGCAAAGGTCTCAGCATGCTTGCGGACCTTTGGCAAATCATCGGATGGGATGACCAGGTGATGCAGTATATGCTGCATGAAGTCACTCGCTGTAATGACCACCAACTTCCAATCCAGGGAATTAAGGACCTCGTTCTCCATTGTCTGCGGGGTGGAGATGAGAGTGGGGCAGATTAGTGAACAGATCAACAGCATCAAGTATTTCCACAGGGCACTCAAGGACAACCACCAAAAAAACCCATTCTGGTGAAACTGCCAAAATCAAGAATCACTGCTCACCTTCACTCTTTCATTGCTGTTTTTTCTCAACCTCTGGAACAAACTCCTACACTCTCTTCAATCCCACTCCTCTCTCCAAGTCTTCTGAACAACTGTTCACCACCATCTCAAATCTTCCCCATCCAAAATATTGATCTTTTTACCCCCGTTAATACACCCCAAACCCACCTCCTTCAAATTCCCTGTTTTATGTCCTGAAAGTCCCTGTAGTACCATCTTGTTTACCCCGTTTTCCCCACCCCATCCCTCTCCCTTCCACAGATCTCCTATTGTCTTTGTTCCCCACGATTTTGTGCTTCTCTCTCCTGCCTTGTTATATGTGCTGTGTATTAGCTCTTACATGAGCCTCGACATGAGCAAAATCGCCCAACAACACGATGGTCATCAAACCTACATATTCAGATCCCTGACAACATCAGACACAACTGAAAACTGCCTTTCTGGTGAAGTGGTTCCAGGAGCATTTTCAAGCTAACCGAGGAGTCATGGCATCCCTGAGGTGCTGCACCCTCCCGCTCCAGCCCATGTGCAAACAAGCATCAGTTTTGTGATTGTTTTTGTTAAATCCAATGAATCAGAGCAGGCCGCGCTTCTGGTCTTTCCAAGGCTGAAATGGTTTCCCCTCTTGCACTGAGGCAGTCGGATGGGTCACAGCATCAAACTGACTGCACTTGGTGTCAGCACCAGCAGAGGGGAAATAATCCCTCGACAAGTCAATTCCAATTTACCAATCCTGAAAGGTGCGAAATGATACAAATCCATCACCACTTTGTCAAAGTTACAATGGCGAAATTGAGGTGGTCAGACAGGGTGCCAAGTCGAACAATGAACCCAAAGGTCATCCATTAGAAATGCATGAGCTGATGAAGAATGATGAAAAGTTAACAGGTTGAAAGATATTCATTCTGAGGGTACAAAAGAGGAAATTAAACATCCTAGTGATAAAAACCAACATCGGGCCCGGTGACCCGGCACCACCGAACCCGAGCCCGTCTACTTAGGCAAATCGAAGCACCATTAACCCTCTGGAGGACAAACCGCACCGTTAACTGCTGTCTCTGGGTCAACTTGGGTGTGCAGGCAACCAGCTTTTCCGCAGAGAGAGGATTCGACGTTTGCAGCTTACAAGCCACAAATAAGCAAGCGGCACCAAGTACGTGCAGCTCGTCATCGGGAAGGGTCATGATACACATGCAGTGGTCGTGGTACTTCACCGCTAGACTATAGCGGTCACCATCGCAACACTCATTGTGACACACCTGCAGAAGGCACGAACAACCGTGATCGGGTGGACGGACTCGACCTTGGAGTGAACTTTGACCTTTGAAAAATGGTCATGAATGAGCTGAAAAGCACATCGAAGAAATAAATTTTCTGAGCGATTATAAACACATGAGCGTGGAGTCTGAGCAATCTGAATCTTTTCATTCTGCGTCTTCACAATCTCAGGATTATAAATCCTAAATAAAGCGGCTCGAGGGGGGGATCATGAAGGAAGGGAGAAGTGATGGAAACAAACGTCAGAAGTCAATGGTGGTGGTGGAGGTTTCGTGTCACAGGGAGTTTTCAACATGAAAGGAATATCAGCCTGACTCGGAACAGTGTGAGTCGAATCACGCTGAGTCTAATCAGTGTGAGTCCAATCAGTGTGAGTCTAATAAGTATGAATCTAATCAGTATGAATCTAATCAGTATGAATCTAATCAGTGTGAATCTAATCAGTATGAATCTAATCAGTTTGAATCTAATCAGTGTGAGTCTAATCAGTATGAATCTAATCAGTGTGAGTCTAATCAGTGTGAGTCTAATCAGTATGAATCTAATCAGTGTGAGTCTAATCAGTGTGAGTCTAATCAGTATGAATCTAATCAGTCTGAATCTAATCAGTGTGAGTCTAATCAGTATGAATCTAATCAGTCTGAATCTAATCAGTCTGAATCTAATCAGTATGAATCTAATCAGTATGAATCTAATCAGTCTGAATCTAATCAGTCTGAATCTAATCAGTGTGAGTCTAATCAGTATGAATCTAATCAGTATGAATCTAATCAGTCTGAATCTAATCAGTGTGAGTCTAATCAGTATGAATCTAATCAGTCTGAATCTAATCAGTCTGAATCTAATCAGTATGAATCTAATCAGTATGAATCTAATCAGTCTGAATCTAATCAGTCTGAATCTAATCAGTGTGAGTCTAATCAGTATGAATCTAATAAGTCTGAATCTAATCAGTCTGAATCTAATCAGTGTGAATCTAATCAGTCTGAATCTAATCAGTATGAATCTAATCAGTCTGAATCCAATCAGTCTGAATCTAATCAGTGTGAGTCTAATCAGTATGAATCTAATCAGTATGAATCTAATCAGTCTGAATCTAATCAGTCTGAATCTAATCAGTGTGAGTCTAATCAGTATGAATCTAATCAGTCTGAATCTAATCAGTGTGAGTCTAATCAGTATGAATCTAATCAGTCTGAATCTAATCAGTATGAATCTAATCAGTATGAATCTAATCAGTCTGAATCTAATCAGTCTGAATCTAATCAGTGTGAGTCTAATCAGTATGAATCTAATCAGTCTGAATCTAATCAGTATGAATCTAATCAGTCTGAATCTAATCAGTGTGAGTCTAATCAGTATGAGTCTAATCAGTGTGAGACTAATCAGTATGAGTCTAATCAGTATGAGTATAATCAGTATGAGTCTAATCAGTATGAGTCTAATCAGTGTGAGACTAATCAGTATGAGTCTAATCAGTGTGAGACTAATCAGTATGAGTCTAATCAGTATGAATCTAATCAGTCTGAATCTAATCAGTGTGAATCTCATCAGTATGAATCTAATCAGTCTGAATCTAATCAGTCTGAGTCTAATCAGTATGAATCTAATCAGTCTGAATCTAATCAGTGTGAATCTAATCAGTATGAATCTAATCAGTCTGAATCTAATCAGTATGAATCTAATCAGTATGAATCTAATCAGTCTGAATCTAATCAGTCTGAATCTAATCAGTGTGAGTCTAATCAGTATGAATCTAATCAGTCTGAATCTAATCAGTATGAATCTAATCAGTCTGAATCTAATCAGTCTGAATCTAATCAGTGTGTCTAATCAGTATGAATCTAATCAGTCTGAATCTAATCAGTGTGAGTCTAATCAGTATGAATCTAATCAGTCTGAATCTAATCAGTATGAATCTAATCAGTCTGAATCTAATCAGCATGAATCTAATCAGTATGAATCTAATCAGTGTGAGTCTAATCAGTATGAGTCTAATCAGTGTGAGTCTAATCAGTGTGAGACTAATCAGTGTGAGTCTCATCAGTATGAGTCTATTCAGTATGAGTCTAATCAGTGTGAGACTAATCAGTGTGAGACTAATCAGTATGAGTCTAATCAGTATGAGTCTAATCAGTATGAGTCTAATCAGTATGAGTCTAATCAGTGTGAGACTAATCAGTATGAGTCTAATCAGTGTGAGTCTAATCAGTGTGAGACTAATCAGTATGAGTCTAATCAGTATGAGTCTAATCAGTATGAGTCTAATCAGTGTGAGACTAATCAGTATGAGTCTCATCAGTATGAGTCTAATCAGTGTGAGACTAATCAGTGTGAGTCTAATCAGTGTGAGACTAATCAGTATGAGTCTCATCAGTATGAGTCTAATCAGTGTGAGACTAATCATTATGATTCTAATCAGTGTGAGACTAATCAGTGTGAGTCTCATCAGTATGAGTCTATTCAGTATGAGTCTAATCAGTGTGAGACTAATCAGTGTGAGCAGTCTGTGAGAGATGGAGTGAGAGGTTGGTAGACGGAGATTGCTGAAGGCTTGTTCTAACTGCCTTGTCCTGCACCGTCCTTACACCCACAGTCCAGTCATCCCGTCTGTCTGAGCCTGTTCTTAAGGCCTTGTCCCCTCATATTTTACTCCCCAACCCCCCCCCCCCCCGCCGTTGATGACGTTCATCATTCCCATGAGGGTGAACCACCTGTACTCACGTCCAACATCCAGACGACGACCTTGTCACACAGCCTTGATCTGATTGCACGTCTTGCAGGATCGGGTCGTACGCGGCAGGGACCGACGTTGCATCCTCCTCGGGGCATCGACATCGACATGCATCTCCGTGCGATCCTCGGGCCTCGTCGGCGATGAACCAAGTGGTACAAACTTACCTGTCGGGGACCGAGTCACAAATTACCTGAGAGGGGAAAACGTCATGGTTTACCTTATTATTGTTCCCCACCAGAAAAACGTCATGATTTACCTTATTATTGTTCCCCACCAGGAAAACGTCATGATTTACCTTATTATTGTTCCCCACCAGAAAAACGTCATGATTTACCTTATTATTGTTCTCCCCCAGGTGTACACCAAGGTTATTTGTTTTTATTAATTGGTGTTAAACTTGAATAATCAATCAGTTTGTGTTAAAATTATTCAATTTGAGAACCGAACCGTTTCTTTCCGGTGACTGAACTCCGTGGGAAAAGCGCCAAGTCACGTCGTCTTGTGATTGGTCGATTCGAGATTATTTATTTCGCCGATGTTGAAATAAATATTAATTTTATTCTTGTTCGATTCGAAGATGATTGTTTCTTGGTTTACGTGTAAGTTCTTGTGTCCTAAATGGAAATTATTTGATTTTAAACGAAAGTGTTTTGTTCCTTTGTGTTGGAAAGGCAACGTGAGCCTTGATAAGGACGTCCTGTGATTGGTCCATTCGAGTCGCGTGATCAGGGTGCGTCACACTTACAGTACCTGGACAAAGTGTGCACACCTTCCCTTTCAAAGTTTTCACCTTTGTTTCCTTGTAGCCCGGAATTAAATATTGCACTTTACCTTGAGGACGTGTCCATGACAACGGCAGCTCCATCGAACCATCGACTCAAACCGTCATGAATAACCGATTTTAACGTGCTGCACTGCGTTTCCTAGCAACCGGCAACAAACTATTTTAATAATAATTCATAATGTGTTTGATAAATAATATTTATTTGTTGTATTTTATTAATGGAGATGAACATTTGTGGAGAACGTGTGTGTATGGTGAGGGTTTCCTCGTTTCGATATCGAGCTTGGAGTGACCGGTTTACTATTCCGCAGGTGTGTTGGGATACCTGCCGGTACTGCTGGTTGGTTTCAGGCTTTGAGCCTTGTTTCTCAGGGCCAGGTGTGTTTTCATGATCAGCCTCGTTCTTTACTTCTCGGTGATTGTTTTTCCCATTTGTTGGTGACATATTTGGTGACCCTCTTCCTCTCCGTGGTGTTTGTACGAAGCTTCGTTTTTCTCCATCCCGTGTTGTTGCGTCGAGGTCATTGTTGGCGTTGTCCGTTTTTATCGGTTCAAAGAGGATGAATGTGCGCTTGGCACACTTATCGAGGGGAAATTCCGTTCCGATGTCGTCGGGAGTAGGAGACGTTTGTGGGGAAGTGCGTCATCCGCAAGTCCAGAAGGGAGGCTTTCTCATCGACGGAAATCCACGTGGGAAAGTTCACGGATTGCATCAGTCCCGTGACGTCACAGAAGTCCTTTGTTGAAGAGCCGTGGCTGGTGAGAGGGAGGTACCAACGCCCAGCCAATTTGCACGCTGACAATTTACATCACCACGTACGAGTAAGAGAGAGTCGGGATGAGTGTTTAAAGGTTTGTCCACGTTGTCTGAGAGAGATAGAGATGGAGAGTCATCACCGTACAACACCAACACACAGACAAATATGAGGTGGGAGCGGAGGGGAAGTCACAGCCACAGGTACTCCTGGGGGCTGTGAAGTGTAAGGTCAGGGGACGATAGCCGGGGAGATACGTTAAGGAGTCAGGGATGCCCTCTACACATGGTGTTGGCTTAATAGTTCGGGTGGTGGGCTTTGGATCCGAAGGTCTTGAGAATGTTGTCGGAGTACCGTTTCACTCATTTCAGTTGTTTTCCCAAGTTTTCGTCGTTTGGTGCAAAGAGTTTGAGATCATCCATTATACAGTAGATGTGTCACCTTTCCTGTCTCTTTGGACGTTCTCTTATTGGACATATGTGTGTGTGCGTGTCGATGTGTGTGTGCGTGTAGATGTTTTTTTGTAAAACCAAGCGTAAGTTATTGTCACCTGTGACATCGCATTGGGTGCAGCCAAGGTTGATTGGGATATTTGAGAGTGCAACAAAAGGAACATGAGTCTCCCTACACGTGTGCAGCATCTTTTGAGCTGAATGGTACCGTTTGGATGGCTACCTATACAAAACCTCTCCCTCCGTGTCCTGGATAGTTCTTTCCTGACGTTGTTCTTCAAACGAAATCATTGACCATATTTGCTGAATTCCAAATGGGACAATTGTTCGTTAATTGTTTATTGTTTTCTTGCCCTTCTTGGCTTTGGAATTCGGAACGAGAATCTCACTTCCATAGTGTTGGCTTTCAATTCACCAACGGACGTGCTAACGGAAGACTAAAACGCTTGCAGAATTCCCCTGGGAACTCGGGCTGTTGCTATGGTGATATTTGTTTCCTCGAGATTCCTGGCTGTCACAATAACCCTTTATGTGTCGCACCATTCCTTGTTGCCATGTGAGCAAATTGAAATGATTTTGATTTTTTTTTTCATGCCAACCCTCAGCGACTCCATTCCTTTTATTTATTTCTCACCTCCACTCCTTCAGTTGTGTCCTCCTCCGGGAGGCTCCATGCCAAGCTGTAGTGTCATGCATCGTTTCAATTTTTTTCCTCGGTGTGCGGTTTCAGAGACAGTGGTCAAAAGTGTTTATGTTTTTTTCCAACGTGGCTGCCACACCACGTGACCTATGACGTCATAATTATCAATAAGACATTCGACACAAGTGTGTAGTTCTTTGTCATAAGATGGTGTCGTGTTTGATCCCATTTAATTATTTTTTATGACAGTAAGTTGAAGAGCGAATTGTAAATCACAGATCGACTGATTGATGGTGACGGCGACGCGGTCCACGTGACCGGAAGTGACGTGATGTAGTGCGTGGAGAGTCCTGGAGGACGTGGACTTCGGGGAGGGAAAGCCCATGACGTCACAGAGCCAATAGAAGAGACTCGCGATGACTGGTGATACCTTGCATTTGGACTTAAGGTCCAAATTGACAAATGACCTTTGGACAAATGACCCCTGCTCTGACTGCAATATGTACCATACTATTTCCGCAGGGCACTCAAGGTGTGCCAGCAACTCCCTTCTGGTAAAAAATACCAAAATCATGACTCACCTTCACCCTTTCATTCCTCTTCTTTCCCCACCTTTGGAACAAACTCCCACTCTCTTTAATCCCACTCTTACATCCAGGAATTCAAAACAGCTGTTCACCACCATCTTTTATCTTCCCCCCCCCATCCAAAACCATGATGTTTTCTTCCCCCGTTAATCCACCCCAAACCCACCTCCTTCAAATCCCCTGCTTTCCTTCCTGAAAGTACCTGTAGTGTGAGGACCTGAAAGTTCCTGTAGTGTGAGGACCTGAAAGTACCCGTAGTGGAAGGACCTGAAAGCTCCTGTAGTGTGAGGACCTGAAAGTTCCTGTAGTGTGAGGACCTGAAAGTTAGATGGACTTTATATGGACTATCTGTGAGAAAGATTTATATGGACTGTCTGGAAGAAACATCGAGAAAGACTGTCTGTGAGAAACATTTATAGAGACTGTCTGTGAGAAACATTCATATGGACTGTCTGTGAGAAAGATTTATATGGACTGTCTGTAAGAAACATCGAGAAAGACTGTCTGTGAGAAACATTTATGGAGACTGTCTGTGAGAAACATTTATATGGACTGTCTGTGAGAAACATTTATATAGACTGTCTGTGAGAAACATTTATATGGACTGTTTGTGAGAAACATTAATATGGACTGTTTGTGAGAAACATTTATATGGACTGTTTGTGAGAAACATTTATATGGACTGTGAGAAACATTTATGTGGACTGTCTGTGAGAAACATTCATATGGACTGTCTGTGAGAAACATTTATATCGACTGTGAGAAACATTTATGTGGACTGTCTGTGAGAAACATTTATATGGACTATCTGTGAGAAACATTTCTATGGACTGTCTGTGAGAAACATTTATATAGACTGTGAGAAACATTTATGTGGACTGTCTGTGAGAAACATTTATATGGACTATCTGTGAGAAACATTTCTATGGACTGTCTGTGAGAAACATTTATATAGACTGTGAGAAACATTTATGTGGACTGTCTGTGAGGAACATTTTTATGGACTATCTGTGAGAAACATTTCTATGGACTGTCTGTGAGAAACATTTATATAGACTGTCTGTGAGAAACATTTATATGGACTGTCTGTGAGAAACATTTATATAGACTGTCTGTGAGAAACATTTATATAGACTGTCTGTGAGAAACATTTATATGGACTGTTTGTGAGAAACATTTATATGGACTGTTTGTGAGAAACATTAATATGGACTGTTTGTGAGAAACATTTATATGGACTGTGAGAAACATTTATGTGGACTGTCTGTGAGAAACATTTATATGGACTGTCTGTGAGGAACATTTTTATGGACTATCTGTGAGAAACATTTATATGTACTGTCTGTGAGAAACATTTATATAGACTGTCTGTGAGAAACATTTATATGGACTGTCTGTGAGGAACATTTTTATGGACTATATGTGAGAAACATTTATATGGACTGTCTGTGAGAAACATTTATATGTACTGTCTGTGAGAAACATTTATGTGGACTGTCTGTGAGAAACATTTATATGGACTGTCTGTGAGAAATATTTATATGTACTGTCTGTGAGAAACATTTATATGTACTGTCTGTGAGAAACATTTATGTGGACTGTCTGTGAGAAACATTTATATGGACTGTCTGTGAGAAACATTGAAATAGACTGTCTGTGAAAAACATTTATATGGACTGTCTGTGAGAAACATTTATATAGACTGTCTGTGAGAAACATTTATATGGACTGTCTGTGAGAAACATTTATATAGACTGTCTGTGAGAAACATTTATATAGACTGTCTGTGAGAAACATTTATATAGACTGTCTGTGAGAAACATTTATATGGACTGTTTGTGAGAAACATTTATATGGACTGTGAGAAACATTTATATGGACTGTTTGTGAGAAACATTAATATGGACTGTTTGTGAGAAACATTTATATGGACTGTGAGAAACATTTATGTGGACTGTCTGTGAGAAACATTTATATGGACTGTCTGTGAGGAACATTTTTATGGACTATCTGTGAGAAACATTTATATGTACTGTCTGTGAGAAACATTTCTATGGACTGTCTGTGAGAAACATTTATACAGACTGTCTGTGAGAAACATTTATATGGACTGTCTGTGAGGAACATTTTTATGGACTATCTGTGAGAAACATTTATATGGACTGTCTGTGAGAAACATTTATATGTACTGTCTGTGAGAAACATTTATGTGGACTGTCTGTGAGAAACATTTATATGTACTGTCTGTGAGAAACATTTATATGGACTGTCTGTGAGAAATATTTATATGTACTGTCTGTGAGAAACATTTATATGGACTGTCTGTGAGAAACATTGAAATAGACTGTCTGTGAAAAACATTTATGTGGACTGTCTGTGAGGAACATTTATATGGACTATCTGTGAGAAACATTTATATGGACTGTCTGTGAGAAACATTTATATAGACTGTCTGTGAGAAACATTTTCATGCACTGTCTGTGAGAAATATTTAAAAACACTGTCTGTGAGAAACATTCATATGGACTGTCTGTGAGAAATATTTATATCGACTGTCTGTGCGAAACATTTATATGGACTGTCTGTGAGAAACATTTATATAGACTGTCTGTGAGAAACATTTATGTGGACTCTGTGAGAAACATTTATATGGGCTATCTGTGAGGAACATTTTTATGGACTGTCTGTGAGAAACATTTATATGGACTATCTGTGAGAAACATTTATATGGACTGTTTGTGAGGAACATTTTTATGGACTGTTTGTGAGAAACATTTATATGGACTGTTTGTGAGAAACATTAATATGGACTGTTTGTGAGAAACATTTATATGGACTGTTTGTGAGAAACATTTATATGGACTGTTTGTGAGGAACATTTTTATGGACTGTCTGTGAGAAAGATTTATATGGACTGTCTGTAAGAAACATCGAGAAAGACTGTCTGTGAGAAACATTTAAAGAGACTGTCTGTGAGAAACATTTATATGGACTGTCTGTGAGAAACATTTATATAGACTGTCTGTGAGAAACATTTATATGGACTGTTTGTGAGAAACATTAATATGGACTGTTTGTGAGAAACATTTATATGGACTGTTTGTGAGAAACATTTATGTGGACTGTCTGTGAGAAACATTTATATGGACTGTCTGTGAGAAACATTTATATCGACTGTGAGAAACATTTATGTGGACTGTCTGTGAGAAACATTTATATGGACTGTCTGTGAGGAACATTTTTATGGACTATCTGTGAGAAACATTTATATGGACTGTCTGTGAGAAACATTTATATCGACTGTGAGAAACATTTATGTGGACTGTCTGTGAGAAACATTTATATGGACTGTCTGTGAGGAACATTTTTATGGACTATCTGTGAGAAACATTTCTATGGACTGTCTGTGAGAAACATTTATATAGACTGTGAGAAACATTTATGTCGACTGTCTGTGAGAAACATTTATATGGACTATCTGTGAGAAACATTTCTATGGACTGTCTGTGAGAAACATTTATATAGACTGTGAGAAACATTTATGTGGACTGTCTGTGAGGAACATTTTTATGGACTATCTGTGAGAAACATTTCTATGGACTGTCTGTGAGAAACATTTATATAGACTGTCTGTGAGAAACATTTATATGGACTGTCTGTGAGAAACATTTATATAGACTGTCTGTGAGAAACATTTATATAGACTGTCTGTGAGAAACATTTATATGGACTGTTTGTGAGAAACATTTATATGGACTGTTTGTGAGAAACATTAATATGGACTGTTTGTGAGAAACATTTATATGGACTGTGAGACACATTTATGTGGACTCTCTGTGAGAAACATTTATATGGACTGTCTGTGAGGAACATTTTTATGGACTATCTGTGAGAAACATTTATATGTACTGTCTGTGAGAAACATTTATATAGACTGTCTGTGAGAAACATTTATATGGACTATCTGTGAGAAACATTTATATGGACTCTCTGTGAGAAACATTTGTATGGGCTGTCTGTGAGAAACATATATCTGGACTGTTTGTGAGAAACATTTATGTGGACTTTCTGTGTGAAACATTTATATGGGCTTTGTGAGAAACATTTATATGGACTGTCTGTGAGAAAGATTGATATGGACTGTTTGTGAGAAACATTTATATGGACTGTCTGTGAGAAACATTGACATGGACTGTCTGTGAGAAACATTTAGATGAACTATCTGTGAGAAACATTTATATGGTGTCTGAGAGAAACATTTATTTGGACTGTTTGTGAGAAACATTTATATGGACTGTTTGTGAGAAACATTTATATGGACTGTTTGTGAGAAACATTTATATGGACTGTTTGTGAGAAACATTTATGTGGAGTCTGTGAGAAACATTTATATGGACTCTCTGTGAGAAACATATATCTGGACTGTTTGTGAGAAACATTTATGTGGACTTTCTGTGTGAAACATTTATATGGGCTTTGTGAGAAACATTTATATGGACTGTCTGTGAGAAAGATTGATATGGACTGTTTGTGAGAAACATTTATATGGACTGTCTGTGAGAAACATTGACATGGACTGTCTGTGAGAAACATTTATATGAACTATCTGTGAGAAACATTTATATGGTGTCTGAGAGAAACATTTATTTGGACTGTTTGTGAGAAACATTTATATGGACTGTTTGTGAGAAACATTTATATGGACTGTTTGTGAGAAACATTTATATGGACTGTTTGTGAGAAACATTTATGTGGAGTCTGTGAGAAACATTTATATGGACTCTCTGTGAGAAACATATATCTGTACTGTTTGTGAGAAACATTTATGTGGACTTTCTGTGTGAAACATTTATATGGACTCTCTGTGAGAAACATTTATATGGACTGTCTGTGAGAAACATTTATATGGACTCTCTGTGAGAAACATTTATATGGACTGTTTGTGAGAAACATTTATATGGACTATCTGTGAGAAACATTGATATGGACTGTTTGTGAGAAACATTTATATGGACTGTCTGTGAGAAACATATATATGGACTGTTTGTGACAAAGATTTATGTGGACTTTCTGTGTGAAACATTTATATGGACTCTCTGTGAGAAACATTTATATGGACTGTCTGTGAGAAACATTTATATGGACTCTCTGTGAGAAACATTTATATGGACTGTTTGTGAGAAACATTTATATGGACTATCTGTGAGAAACATTGATATGGACTGTTTGTGAGAAACATTTATATGGGCTGTCTGTGAGAAACTTTTATATGAACTATCTGTGAGAAACATTTCTATGGACTGTCTGTGAGAAACTTTTATATGGACTGTCTGTGAGAAAGATTTATATGGACTGTCTATGAGACAGATTTCTATGGACTGTCTGTGAGAAACATTGACATGGACTGTCTGTGAGAAACTTTAATATGGACTGTCTGTGAGAAACATTTATATGGACTGTCTGTGAGAAAGATTGATCTGGACTGTTTGTGAGAAACATTTATATTATATGGACTGTCTGTGAGAAACATTGACATGGACTGTCTGTGAGAAACTTTTATATGGACTGTCTGTGAGAAAGATTTATATGGACTGTCTGTGAGAAACATTTATATGAACTATCTGTGAGAAACATTTATATGGACTGTCTGTGAGAAACATTTATATGGACTGTCTGTGTGAAACATTGACATGGACTGTCTGTGAGAAACTTTTATATGGACTGTCTGTGAGAAAGATTTATATGGACTGTCTGTGAGAAAGATTTCTATGGAGTGCCTGTGAGAAACATTTATATGGACTGTCTGTGAGAAACATTTATATGAACTATCTGTGAGAAACATTTATATGGACTATCTGTGAGAAACATTGATATGGACTGTCTGTGAGAAACATTTATGTGGACTGTCTGTGAGAATGAAACATTTATATGGACTGTCTGTGAGAAACCTTTATTTGGACTGTCTGTGAGAAACATTAATAAAGACTGTCTGTGAGAAACATTTCCATGGACTGTCTGTGAAAAACATTTTCTAGACTGTCTGTGAGAAACATTTATCTGGGTTGTCTGTGAGGAACATTGATATGGGCTGTCTGTGAGAAACATTTATATAGACTGTCTGTGAGAAACATTTATATGGACTGTCTGTGAGAAACATTTGCAGAGACTGTTTGTGAGAAACATTTATATTATTGGACTGTCTGTGAGAAACATTCAAAAAAAACTGTGAGAAACATTTATATGGACTGTCTGTGAGAAACATTTATATGGACTGTCTGTGAGAAACATTAATATGGGCTGTCTGTGAGAAACATTTATATGGACTGTCTGTGAGAAACATTTATATGGACTGTCTGTGAGAAACATTAATATGGGCTGTCTGTGAGAAACATTTATATGGAGTCTGAGAGAAACATTTATTTGGACTGTTTGTGAGAAACATTTATATGGACTGTTTGTGAGAAACATTTATATGGAGTCTGAGAAAAACATTTATTTGGACTGTTTGTGAGAAACATTTATGTGGACTGTTTGTGATAAACATTTATGTGGAGTCTGAGAGAAACATTTATTTGGACTGTTTGTGAGAAACATTTATATGGACTGTTTGTGAGAAACATTTATATGGACTGTTTGTGAGAAACATTTATCTGGACTGTTTGTGAGAAACATTTATATGGACTGTTTGTGAGAAACATTTATGTGGAGTCTGTGAGAAACATTTATATGGACTCTCTGTGAGAAACATTTGTATGGGCTGTCTGTGAGAAACATATATCTGGACTGTTTGTGAGAAACATTTATGTGGACTTTCTGTGTGAAACATTTATATGGGCTTTGTGAGAAACATTTATATGGACTGTCTGTGATAAACATTTATATGGACTGTCTGTGAGAAAGATTTATGTAGACTGTCTGTGAGAATGAAACATTTATATGGACTGTCTGTGAGAAACATTTGTATGGACTGTCTGTGAGAAACATTTATCTGGACTGTCTATGAGAAACATTTTTCTGGACTGTCTGTGAGAAACATTGATATGGATTGTCTGTGAGAAACATTTATATGGACTGTCTGTGAGAAACAATGTTATGGACTGTCTGTGAGAAACATTTATGTGGACTGTCTGTGAGAATGAAACATTTATATGGACTCTCTGTGAGAAACATTAATATAGACTGTCTGTGAGAAACATTTCCATGGACTGTCTGTGAAAAACATTTATATGGGCTGTCTGTGAGAAACATTTATATCGGCTGTTTGTGAGAAACATTTATATAGACTGTCTGTGAGAAACATTTGTATAGACTGTTTGTGAGAAACATTTATATTATTGGACTGTCTGTGAGAAACATTCAAAAAAAACTGTGAGAAACATTTATATGGACTGTTTGTGAGAAACATTTATATGGACTGTCTGTGCGAAACATTTATGTGGACTGTCTGTGCGAAACATTTATGTGGACTGTCTGTGCGAAACATTTATATGGACTGTCTGTGCGAAACATTTATGTGGACTGTTTGTGAGAAACATTTATATGGACTGTCTGTGCGAAACATTTATGTGGACTGTCTGTGTGAAACATTTATATGGACTGTCTGTGCGAAACATTTATGTGGACTGTCTGTGAGAAACATTAATATGGGCTGTCTGTGAGAAACATTTATATGGAGTCTGAGAGAAACATTTATTTGGACTGTTTGTGAGAAACATTTATATGGACTGTTTGTGAGAAACATTTATATGGACTGTTTGTGAGAAACATTTCTATGGACTGTTTGTGATAAACATTTATGTGGAGTCTGAGAGAAACATTTATTTGGACTGTTTGTGAGAAACATTTATATGGACTGTTTGTGAGAAACATTTATATGGACTGTTTGTGAGAAACATTTATATGGACTGTTTGTGAGAAACATTTATGTGGAGTCTGAGAGAAACATTTATTTGGACTGTCTGTGAGAAACATTTATATGGACTGTCTGTGAGAAACATTGATATGGACTCTCTGTGAGAAACATTTATGTGGACTCTCTATGAGAAACATTTATATGAACTATCTGTGAGAAACTTTTATATGAACAATCTGTGAGAAACATTTCTATGGACTGTCTGTGAGAAACTTTTATATGAACTATCTGTGAGAAACATTTCTATGGACTATCTGTGAGAAACATTGATATGGACTGTTTGTGAGAAACATTTATATGGGCTGTCTGTGAGAAACTTTTATATGAACTATCTGTGAGAAACATTTATATGGTGTCTGAGAGAAACATTTATATGGACTGTCTGTGAGAAACATTTATATGGACTGTTTGTGAGAAACATTTATATGGACTGTCTGTGAGAAACATTTATATGGACTGTCTGTGAGAAACATTTATATGGACTGTCTGTGAGAAACATTTATATGGACTGTCTGTGAGAAACATTTATATGGACTGTCTGTGAGAAACATTTATATGGACTGTCTGTGAGAAACATTTATATGGACTGTCTGTGAGAAACATTTATATGGACTGTCTGTGAGAAACATTTATATGGACTGTCTGTGAGAAACATTTATGTGGACTGTTTGTGAGAAACATTTATATGGACTGT
>NW_028222259.1:42500-51869 GCF_056783735.1 Eptatretus burgeri
GGTTCCTTGGAACTCTCAGACTTGTATGGAACTAAACCTTCAAGTTGATGAACTGGATTCAAACCTCTTATCTGTTGAGGTAAGATTTTTATTTTCCTATTTTTAGTTCCTTTTAAACATCGACTCATTTAATAATTAAATAACTTAATTAATACATTATTATTTTCTCTCACAGGAAATTGTATCTGAAATACAAAATGAAAATACTGCTTTTGCTACAACTTGGAGCGAAATTGTTGACTTGGTTGAAGACCTTATGAGCGACCAAGACCCACAGAACGAGTTCGTCCTTGATGATCCAACCAAAGAGTTATACCTTGGAGACCAGCAAAGTCCTGAAAAAGAGTTTTGCAACAATAGTACTCATTGTGAGTTATCAAGACAATACCCCTGAACAAGTTATACCTTGATGAGCCAGAATACAAGTTTTACCTTGGAGACTCACAATTTTCAGACATTTTGAAAAATGGAGTTTTCCTTGATGATCCACAGTTATACTATGTGAGATCTATCACTGAAACCCATAAAAATTGGAAAAATGGAGATTTCCTTGATGATCCACAGTTATACTATGTGAGATCTATCACTGAAACCCATAAAAATTGGAAAAATGGAGATTTCCTTGATGATCCACAGTTATACTATGTGAGATCTATCACCGAAACCCATCAAATTGGAAAAATGGAGATTTCCTTGATGATCCACAGTTATACTATGTGAGATCTATCACTGAAACCCATAAAAATTGGAAAAATGGAGATTTCCTTGATGATCCACAGTTATACTATGTGAGATCTATCACTGAAACCCACTATATTTCTGGAAATTGTGATTCTACCTTGGAGTCTTGGATAGATGGTTATATTTTTGGAGACTTGAAATGTGGGTTCTGGCTTGATAACTCACAATGTGATACATATCTTGGAAACTCAACAGGAATGTGGTTATACCTTGGAGACTTGGAAAGTTGGGTTTATTTTGAAGACTTGAAATGCTACCACTCTTTGGGATCTAAACCTATCAAGAAAGTTCTTATTCCCTCTTTCTACGTCATCAAACCTGAAAGCCTTAAAAGACAGAATTGGAAGAAGAGAAAAAACATTAAAAATATATTGTTAGTTCTGGGAAGAAAGTGCAGGCTTACTCCCCCTTTCTACATCATCAAACCTGAAAGCCTTAAAAGACAGAATTGGAAGAAGAGAAAAAAAACGTAAAAAAAAATATATATATATATATAGGTGGAAATCTCATTTTGAAAAAGACATTGTGTTTGGCGAGGATTGAGTTGGGGTTGAGATTTTGAATGTGAGGGTTGGGACACACACACACACACACACACACACACACACACACACACACACACACACACACACACACACACACACACACACACCAACAAAAAAAAGTTAAGCCTTGACTATTCAGTTGAGGATTCTGTGTTTGGGGTTCACAGATCTAAGAACGTCCCCCTTGACGCGCGCACGCGCACGCGCACGCGCACACACGCACACACACACACACACACACACACACACACACACACACACACACACACACCAACAAACAAAAGTTAAGCCTTGACTATTCAGTTGAGGATTCTGTGTTTGGGGTTCACAGATCTAAGAACGTCCCCCTTGACACACACACACACGCACACACACACCAACAAACAAAAGTTAAGCCTTGACTATTCAGTTGAGGATTCTGTGTTTGGGGTTCACAGATCTAAGAACGTCCCCCTTGACACACATTATATGCTGTAATACACCTCGGACTTGTCCCTCTAGTGTCCACAAAGGTGTATAGTCGGAGGGAGTGAAGGGACAACCCATTGCTCCCATGGATATTATCTGCTTAGTTTTGTCTTTTGTAATTCCTGTGAATAAAATGAACCTAAAATCTCTTCCCCTTCCAAATCATATATTTTATAAGTCCAAGGAACCGTATCTATTACATCAACAATTTTAAAAAGTTCTTTTGTCCATCGTTCAGTAAAACCCTTTTCAAAATGAGATTTCCACCTATATATTCTTACGATATCACCAACTTTGAACTTAGGTTTTCTGACATTAATCTCTTTTTCATATTTTAATTTTGTAAATGTTTCTGATGGTTTCATATTTGTTGACGTGTGAATCGTGTCATTATACTTATCCACAATATCCTGAATAAAAGATGACCATTGTTGTGAACCGAGTTGTGTGAATTTTTTATATAGTCTCTCTTTTAAGGTACGATTAAAACGTTCAACAACAACTGCCTTCCCTTCATTAAAGGTACTGTATAAAGTAATACTGTTATTTTTTAGAAAATTCATAAATGTCTTGTTATAAAACTCTCTACCCTCATCAGTCCACAATTTTTTAGGTTTTCTCTTACTTTTATTAAATATCTGTTGAAAAGCTAACATAAGAGTATTACCTGTTTTGTTTTTTAAAGGGACAACCCACGCATATCTACTCCTCAAATCAATAACGGTTAAAGCATACTTGTACCCCTTATCATTATTGAGTTCAATCAAATCAGCAGACCAGATATAATCTACTTCCTTGGAATAAACTTTCCTTCTCTGAAACTTTGTGAATATTGGTTTATGTAATTCATCAGCTAATTGCTCTTCAGTCTTAATGGCATCATTAGAGCCTATAAGTTTTTTGAATTTCCAAGACCAAATTTCAATTTAGCACTGATCATCTTCTTCACAATGAACCGATCAACTTTTTCTCTCAAGGTTGGATTTTGTATCAGAGACAAATTATACAACATTTCTCTATCGGCTTCATGCTTTTCTTCCAACGTTGTGGTATTCCCATAATCAATATCGTGTCTCATGCACACTTCATCAACTCTATTGATAGGCTGACTCCAGGATTTAGGATTGTCTGCCTCATCGAATCTTTTATCCAAGTTTGTGCCTGGACCACAGAAAGAATACCCTGGTAGATGTAATTCCCCTGGTATTCCAGTAGTTGTAAATTTACTTCCTGATAAAAACTTTTGTATATCTCCTCCGAGTTTGTGTTTGGAGATAAATTGATTTTTTTTTGAACCACACACCGAACATATACCTTTTTGTATAACCCTGTTATTTTTACTTTTAATATATGAAATATTTTTCGTATTAGTTTTCTTTTTACATTTGAGACAATAACTCATTTATTTATGAGAAAAATTCCTGCAGAGTGCAAAAACCTTTTTAGTTTCCAATATGCACATTTGAATCTTAATTTTTAAAACATAAAGAATCCTTAGAAATGCCTTCACTCTCTCCTCCATTTATTTCAGAAAAAACTTGAATTAAAATGAATAGCTTTTCGATGCCAATAGTTTTGTCGAAAGTATTGCAAATAGACTTGTTAATTCTTTGTATTCCTCCTCGGTGGGTTGAGTTATTTTCTGTAATACCTCTATTCTTTTTTGAATCTCACTGGTTTCCATACTATAATATTTATTTAGTCTCGCTCTTTCCTCCCTCTCCTCCCTCTCCTCCCTCTCTCTTCTCTCTTTCCTCCCTCTCTCTCTTCTCTCTTTCCTCCCTCTCTCTCTCTTCTCTCTTTCCTCCCTCTCTCTTCTCCTTTTCCTCCCTCTCCTCCTTCTCCTTTTCCTCCTCTTCCCTCTCTTCTTCAACTCCTTCCTCATCCCTTACTATCCTTGAATCGCTTACACCCCATAGAATATTATACATATATTCATCAGGATTTCTTGTTATTCCTGTATCCAAAATAATTTTTACAACAGGAAACCAATAAAATTTCTTTTGAATTTCTAAAAGAGCCTTACCTTTTCTTAACTTTATAATTTTTTCATTATTTAACATTCTAATTAAATCTAAAGTTGTCGGTTTATCAACATCAGCATAATGCCAATCTTTTATTGAAAATACCTCATTCTTCTGTTGTAGAACATATTTATTAAAATACCGAATACCCTTTTCTTGAAGGTATGCTTGGACACAGAAATGATAATTTTCTTGAAGCCTTCTTGCTGTCATTTATGTATTAGAAATATATGTTAGAATAATATTATGGCACGAAACACCTCCCCATCTTCCCATAGTTAAATCATTTTGTATTTCCTTACTTATTATATATAATCCTGTTTTTTCTGTTTTCATGAGATAAACAAGGGCAAAACCATTATTATATTTACCCTTATTAAATTCTTTTATTTGTTGTTTCCTAATCGTGGCTCCACAAAACTCATTCTCGATCCCAAGTGGATAATATTCTTCCTTCCGAGACTGATTTAATTGTTCCAGGTCTTCGAGGTAAATTTTAAATGACCAATTATACCCTAAATCATTCATATCATACCCCCATTGTTCTATTCTCATGCAAACGATACGCCCTTCTTTATAAAAATTTATTTTAATTCGAACTGTGAATTCTGTATGACCTGGAGATAATATCAACACTTCTGTATCTTTGGAATACACAGCCGTTTTATTTAAGGATATATATTGTGATAAATCGCTTAATCTCACCAAGTCATTCGCGTCAGTCGGGCTTGGATAATTTTTTAATTTATAAGCATTTTTCATGTTAATATTTTTGGTTATATTATATTTATGTCATTCAGCCTGTGCCTTTGTGTAATAATTTGATAAATCAATATCCAGTTCTTGAGATACACCAAAGATAGAACCATCTTTACCAACATAAGTCATTTATATTAGATTAAAAATAATATCATAAATTTTTTTATTTTTGTTGAGTTGAAATAACACATATAGACATAATTGACCACAACACTTGGAATTTAATTCTTGGACTTGAAATGTTTGATAAACACCATTCTGTAAGAATTTTATGACTTCAACAGGTGGTGGAAGACCAAAACTATCAAAATAATATTTGTCTTGACTATTAAAAATACAAACCCAATGAGAACCGTTCCCATTATTATCTTCTCAGTTCATAATAATATTCTTTGTATGTTTCGGTACATTTGTTAATTCATCTCTCATACAAATAACCACATTATGAATTTTTAATTTCTTACAATATTTAACAAGTTGTAAATTTGATGTTGTATTCTTTCCAAATTTTTCCAACCACTCATCAATGCTCATTTATTTATTAGAAAGATATAATCCATTACCTCTTTTCGTTAATTTTACACCTGCTTGTGCAATAGAAGAAAGCATATCTCCAACTAACAATCTTGCTTTATCAGGCAGACCTTCAAGTTTTTCAGCAAAATCTACAATTACACCACTTCCACTAATTTGTTTCTCCAACTCTTTGTTATGTCTTTCCAATTATTTTTGAGCCTGGAGTTGAGCCTTCCTTTCGTTGGCAGTTTTCACCGCTGTTGAAATACCACCCGTCAATGCTCCAACCGCACTTAAACCAGCAAATAAAGGAATTAGAAATGGGAGAAATCCTCCACTCGTCTCTCTTATTGAATATTTTTTCAACATTGGTTTTGTCATTTTAATTTTAAGTGAGCCAGTGTCATTCAAGATTTTAACCTGTTCTCTTGTGAGCAAAACATCAATTCTTACTGCTCCTTTTCTCTGAATTGTATTAACGTTAATCGTACAAGGCTTTTGATTTTGAACACAAGATGATAGTTTATGAAGATTCATTTGATTAACATATACCCCAGTTGGTACTTTGCCACTCATTTATTTAACAAAAAATTATGTGAGACTAATCATCACACCATTATCTGTATTAATCTGCAATTCTGTTTCTTCCAAAAGCAAACAATATGTATCAACTTCTTCACTCTCTCCTCTTTCAATGTATAGGGAAGTATCCACTCGATTAGACTTTATAGTTTCCTTTTGAGCGCTCAGGTCAAACGCATAGATTGTATACAAACTTTTAAATGCTGTCATATCCAAAATAGGTTCTTTATTTCCATTACTTTCACACACCTTTTGGTAAGACTTGTATGCTTCAGCAAAATCATTTTTTTCCCAATTAATTTCCAATCTATCTCGTGGATAAAATGTTCCATCTAGAGAAACGCGAAGTTGTTTCACCTTAGCATTATCACTCAATGCATTATTCTTATCAGTTGCAGTATCACCATCTGGCTTTTTAAAAATCATCCACAGATATCGTGGCTTTCCTTCCAGAACACCCAAATTCCACGTGTAAGTAGTTTGGTTGAGTTTAACGTGTTGACATCTTCTTTTGAGGTATGATACACTGAGTGGTTTCTTTGAGTTAAGTCTTCGATTCAACATCTCTTCTGTTTTAAGATTAGGAGTATATTCACTGATATACCAACTCATCTCCTCAATTACAAATTTATTCTGTTCACCAAAAGCACTACCAACACCAAAAAGCAATCTATTTTCATTATCATTCCTTTGTAGTTGAAATCTAATTTTAAGACCATACAGAACTTTATCATAATCACAAAATCCAAATATACCTTTAAGAGGAACTGCCACAGTAAAACTATTTTCTGCTTTTGTATCATCATTATACATTCCTTTCCTTTGAGTATATCCAGGGTCTGTGTTTGTTCCCATGACATATCAGGAATAAAACCTTCGACAGACCCCTTTCCCATTCTATCACTGAATGTATAGAGTGTAAATTTCATCATTTCAGATACAGCAGAGACATAATCAACCGCTTCAACTTCTTGTGTTCCAATATACAATCGCACACTATCAAACATTTTCCAGAAGAAATCATTTACAAGTGTAGCGTTTGTGTTATTCCCAGCCTTAGTGAATTTAAATTTACACAACAAGAAACTTTCGGAGAGATTCAAATCGGTTTGTTGATTATTTATTTCAAAACTTTTTGTACCATTTGTATTCCAGTCTGTTCCAGTTATTGCATTTACCTTGAAGTAATCTTCTTTTTTAGTGGAGTTTGAGATAATAATAGTATCATCCAAATCATAGATACTATCAATTGCTTCCATACTTGTATTTATTTAGGAAAAAAAGATGTTAAAAATTTTGAAACCCTGATCCAAGTATTTGAATTATTTTCTGTCGTTCTTGGGGGAACAACTGAGTTTTACCTTTCTTAATTTCTTTTATTGCTTGTAATTTATGAGATTCCTTCTGAGCATCTTTTATACTCTTTACAGCACCTGCTACATTTCCCACAGCAGAAGCAGTTGAACCAATTAAGTCTTTATGTTTAAGAATAGTTGAACCAATACCCATGAGAGTATCAATTATCCCATCTCCTTTAAATTGATGTCCGACACCCCTTTGTCTCTTAGGTTTATAGTATCCTCTACCAAGATACATACCTTCACCCTTGTAGTATGGAGAAAGGAACATCCCATCCCCTGTAATTATTTTATATTTTCCCAACTCGTGTTTCCTCACAATAACCATCGTATTTATTTATTGGAAAACTTCACGTAGGTGAATTCTGATGGATATAACTTCTCCATTAAAAGAAATCACATGATTATCTTGGTCGGTTATCCTAAAATTTACTCTGTGTATGGTTTTTCCTGACACAGGTAGATAAACCAAATTTTTAGGTTCCATATTGAATTTATAACCAATTGGGGTTGAGTATGCGCTGAATGAAAATATTGTATTTGTTTTTTTTTCCATCATTATAAGCACCATCAATCAAATCACAGTGAATTAACACCAAATTTATTCCTGAGGATATTTGAATGACATTATCACTGTAAAACGTCCCATTAGTTTCAATCTTTTTTGAGGAGAAACCCAATAACTCTCTAAATGAATTATCAATTGTGAAATCAACCTTGTCGTTATTTTTAACTTTAATCGTTGATTTTGAAGTATGTTTTTGAATGTTTATAACAATATTTTTTGGTTCATCACCCTGTTCTTTCATAAGATGAGCAATTTCGGAAGATATTTGAGAAATCTCATATGCTCCGGGTGAGACTGTTATCGTTTTGTATCCACTTCCCGGATTATAACTAAACTTGTCATTTTTCTCGGTTATATTAAATAAGGTATTATAAGTTTCCATGGACAATAAAGATGCCTCATATTCTTTTGTTGTGTCAAGTTGTAGTGGGTATGGGAATGAAGATGTGTTGGTCGCTTGTTGTGAAATTGAAACTAAGGATTGTGCTTCTCATCTTATTTAATATGAGATAAAATATCTTTATATTTATATTTATTAATTATTTTCATGTTCATCAACTGGTCTAAAATGGCTGATGCTTCATTAAAACAATTGTTATTTCCAGCCTTCTTACTGCCTAACAACAATAACAGTCTAACTAATTGCGATGGGTCATTTGGAAGAAAACTAACACCTGAACCAAGGATACTTAAAGCCTGAATAATGTGTTTCTCCTTCTCATTCTTCCTACTTTTACCAGAAAGAATAACCTTATAATTTAGAGTGTTCAGCAGATCAATATATACTCTATCATCATTATTTTCCACATCCAATGGTTTATCAATATACTTTGATTCATCCCTCACAGTTGAACCTTGTCTTCCATCTTTTGTGAGAAGAAACATTAATCTCGGAGTTAGTTTAACAGGGGGTTCAGCAGAACCTAAGAACCTTAATTCATCATTAAATATCAATACCTTTTCTTGAACAAGATGAAATATTGCTGATTGTTCTGTTGGAATGAGTCCTGCTTTGGTTTTTGAATCCGCTGAATATTCATTGTTTTGAACAGCATTCACAATATAATCAGGGGGTCGATTCATCCCTTCCAGTTGTTGAAATAATTCTTCATCATGATATTCTAATTCTCCAATATGCTCTAATTCTTCCTCCGTCATTTGACTGAAATCTTTTAACATTTGGAGCTTTCTGGGAGTATATTTTATTGTGGGAACTGTGGAAACATCTTTCATTTTTTTCTTGGGAAGTTTTTAAAAGTGGTTTAAAAAATTTATTTTGTTTTCTTTCAAATGCTTCTTCGCCCGTTAGTTTCTGTCTGCGTTTCTTCTTTGTGTCTTCCTGTTGTTTTACAACTTTTGAAACCAACTCTTGATGTTCCTTAAATCTTCTTGCTCTTTCTTTTGCATCCATTTATTTATTGTAAAATATCATTTAACGAATTGTAAAGATCAACAGGGAAATTTTCCTTTTCTTCATCATTCAAGTAGATGTGTTCAAATAAATCCTTTTCTTTAAATATTTCATCAAATTCTTTATTAACATTAATGCGAGTTGTAATTTCTTCTTCACTAATACTTGCATCTCTGCTTTTCATACGTTTGCGTTGAGTTTCTTCATCAACATCAAAACCGAATGATAAAATCTTCACTCCACTCAGATATTTAATAATTTGTCTCGTTCCTTCTGGATTAGTTTCTAATATCCCAACACCACCAGATTTTAGTTTCCTTAACTCACTCTTACAATGTGAATATTTTGTTGTACCAAGAGAAACCTCCTCAAATATTTGACCTTCATTCCTCAATCG